>NW_008620964.1:228033-300661 GCF_000691845.1 Merops nubicus | reverse complement strand
CTAAATGATTCTATGATTCTAAGGGGAATTTAACAGAACACCACAAAGGGAGTAATAAACAACAGTAATAAAACAATATATAAAGTAAGTGATACAAAGACAGACCACATTAGCTGCCTGACCAACATGTGTCCACCCATGGCCCTTATGTTGCTGGCATGACACCAGTATGCTATTGAATAACTCATTGGTTGGTTGGGTTGTCTACCCTGCCTCTGCCCTCTCCCAGCTTCTGGTGACAATTAACCCTATCCTAGCTGAACCAGTACAAGAGGTTAACTGGAAGATAATTTCTCAAACATGTTTTGAATTATTACAAGATACACACACCCTCTTTCTGACCTTTTTTTTTTTTTTAAATAAGTGAGCAAATTGTGGCAATTATGAGTGAATCTGTGTTCTCCACTGTCATCTGAAATTCTGTTATTGGTGTTCCATGGTGATGATGGAGTCCAGCATTTTGCCCCTGGGCCAAACTTTCAGGGCTTGTTTTCTTCTGGTTTAGAGTAGTGGGTGGAGACAACATTGTTCACATCCTCACAGTAAAACACATGCAAAATTTTTATTTTTTTTTTTTTACCCCATTTTCTGAACAATAGTCCTGTGTTGGGGACCCATGCACTTAACTGAACTGTTCAGATACTGAATACAATGCAGGACACTTTATCTTAAAATTTGGAAAGCAAAAGCCAAAATGGGAACAGACCAACAACTGAATTTGAGCAGTTATGTGTCATTTCTCCCCACTTCCCCAGTTTGACACTCTGAAGTTATTTAGCCCATCTTAATACACAGGAGTGGAGTGTGAGGACAGAACTATTTGCCCAACATATCTCATAATACACAAGCCAACAAGGCTGAAATTGTTCTTCCTGGACTGACTTTGCCAAGCACAAAAACCACTTTTTTTTTTTTCCCCCTGAAAAGCTAAACCATTTACAGGCTCTTTGGATGGTGTGTGTGGTGGGGAAAAAGGAATTTTGGAGAGAAAATTTGAATTGGTACATCCGCCTGACACATGACGTGTTCCAAACAAGGTGTTCCCAACTCCACTAGCCAAGTTGTATTGGGCAGTTCAACAGCATTTGTGAAATTTGGGTCATCTGTATGAATAGCAGTACAGCAAGAGGTGCTGTTTCACAGGCTCTAAGTTGACCACTCGTCTGAGAACTCATCTGAAACTCCTGCTCCTTGCTTGCATTTCACCTTGAGGTTGTGAAGTCAAGTTAAAACCATCTTTTTTTTTTTTCCCCCAGCCATGGAGAGGTCACACACTTCTCCAAACAGGAATGCAAAGGGGTAGGAGGCCTTCCTTATATAGGTAACTCATGTGATATATAGTGCTGCATTTAGCCTTGTGAGCCAAATTGAGAGAGAAAAGGAACAGACAAGACATGGCCTTGAGGGATTTTTTTCTTCCCCTTCCTTTTTGTGCCTCTGCTTTTACTGTGGAAGGGCCCAGAGAACAGGATCTGGCTTCAGAAACAGCAACAAAAGCTGTCCCTGCCACACATGAGGAACAAAACGCTATCTCTGAAGTACAGAGGAAGTTTTGAACAGGGATTAGAGACATCTCTGGAATCACAGTGGCTGATCTCAGTCTTTTTTATGCACTAGGAGGGCTAGATCCTGAATCCCATGGAATTTTTGAGACACAAATGAGATTTCTGTGTCTGCAGAGGGCTGGGTAGCACAGACCATTTGCTGGTAATGCTCTGAAGGATTTTTAAAAGGCCTGAAGCTTTGCCAATCTCTCCTGGCTCCAAGGAATACAACAGACAGCACTCATTCTAGTCACACTATGAAAAGTGAGAAAGTATGCAGAAGAGAAGATCAGGCAGCAGTGTGTTAATGTCAAAGCACAGAACTTATGCTGGGAGCTTATCTGAAAAGAGACAACAGGAGGGGGGAAAAAAAAAAATCCACGAGCTCTCACAGATTACTTTCCAATAACTTTAATATTCAGATCACTATCAAAAAAAGCGAAAGAAAATATTTACTGAAGTGGGTTTTGTTCTGCTTGTTAAACTGTGTTTAGAGCCCCTGAGTTCCTCCTCCCTTGCTGTATTGTGAAGCCAGTGGGTGCTGAGACTTGCCAGCAAGTATTGCAACTCCCACTGTCCTACCCTAGACAGAAACAAGGGAAGAGGAAGGTCTGATGTAATACTATATATACACACACCATATTGCCATTTATTTATTTCAATACCTCTACGAGCTCTCTCAGCCCTGCAGGGTGAAGTCCTGCAAAATCCTCAGCCACGCTCCAACACTTCTCCCACCCATCAGGCTACACCACCAGCCACAATCTTGTCCGTTTTCATATTGTACCTTTCCCTTTATTATTCCCTTTATTCAAAGGGCAGAGGATGTGCTTGCAGGTGGCTTGGGGAGCAGGGCAGAGAAGCCAGAGATTGGCTGACGTGGGGGTAACAGGCACCCAGGCAGCCCATAGCTGTTCTGAGCTTCTAGGAATTAAGCCCTCATGCAATTATTGACCTATCTCTCCCCTGCCCCGAGATCTGCTTTTCCCAGCTAAGTACGTCTCAAACTGTGAGCAAGTCACAGAATAAATTACAAAGAGTGCACAAGGAAAAGAAAATTTGGAATCAGCCACCATAGGATACTACTCTTGGGCTTATTGTGGAACTTGCTAGAGCATTTCATTTGGGTCTTAAAGAATTGCTTTGTGCCACATAAGAGAAACACACAGAAACACTCCTTTATTTCTCATAAATACTAGCTACAGGTCCCCTTCATATGTCGAGGGGAGACACTAAAAATGGTAAGCTTGAAGGCATTAAAGAGGCTGGAAATCCGCCTCCAGACGAGGAACTAATACTTATATCTATAAAACTAATATATATTTAAGTTGCATTACAATTTAATAATTTGCAAGCCATATAAACTGCATATTGACTTCTAGGTCTTTGTTTTTTGACTGTCAGTGATCATTTCACTCATTACACACTGACTTTTCCCACCTCTTAATCTTCTGCATCCTGCAGTTGATCTGCACAATGTCACATCTGTACAGAGCTGTTGCTGCAATTATATCCAGTATCTACACAAAGAAATGTCTAGTAAAATTGACTTAAACACATCTTGAGGTACTACGCTCTGTCCATACAGCTGTAATCTCCACAGTCATGCTCAAAGTTGAGAAAGTTGAGAAACTTGAGACATTGTGTAGGGACAAAGTTAAAAGTGCCAGGGAGATATTTCTTCTACAGTCATGTAAATATTATTTTTCTAAGAAAATCAGATTCCTCGAGAGGGCAACAGTCTCTCCTTAAATCTTCTAGACTTCCAAGGGCTCTGTGACATCTCCCAACTCAGCAAAATTCAGGTATCACCTGACCTGACTAGCAGAGGAATCGGGAGAAGTCTCACAAAGCTAGATAAACTTTTAAAATAATTCCTCAGAATTATTAGTTTTTCTGGATCACACAAATTTTAAGACAACACATATGGAGCTCTGCAAAACCACTTTACTGGCATTCATTGGTGATGACTCACAGAATTCACCCTGGCTCTGGTCTGATGTAGCGTGACCACCCACCCCAGATGCCAATCAGAGCCCTGCACTGCACCATCCTGCACAACACTGCATGTGAGCTGACATCCACTGTGAGTTTTTGGAAGTCAAACAGAAACTCATCATTTTAAGCTGACAGTCCTAAATGTCTTTATAAAAATAAAATGAAAAAAAAAAAACCTTTGCAGTAGGACCACTACGCCAAGTGTCATTCCACAGACAAGGATAAAGGATCTTAGTCCACATTCCTACACACGGACTCAGAAGATAGTCAGAGAAATTTAAACTTCTGGTAAAAGAAAGTTCAACACTCTGCAAACATGAGGAGGGGGAAAAAAGAGCCAAACCAAACCCTAGTCATGTAACTAGACTTTATAGTTTGGCTTTTGAAGGGTTGTTTTTTCTCTTTCAGCTCAGGACAGGTTAAGTTCTTTAAAATATTGTAGCAAGAAACTAAAGTATACTTTAAGTTATTATTTATATATATCATAATAATAACACAATTTACACATCCCCTCAAAATCCCTGTAATCTACTCTTTTAAAAAAAAAAAAAAAAAACCAAAAAAAACCCCAAACCCCAAAATTTATTAGGTACAGCTTCATGTTTAGCTTAAGAGCTGAGGGAAAAAAAACTTTAAACTGTATAATTTCACCCTCTACATTCCCAGATAGCTTCAATGTTTTAGTGAAGTTTCTGTAAACCGTCTGCAAACTTTATACACGTCCAGATCCTCAACAAGCAAAACCAGGCACTTCAGCAGCACCAAACATCAACATTTAATACCGGGTTTTCAGTATCTGCAGCAGGCATTAACAGGGGTATTTTTTCCCCTTAACCTTCTTTTTAGCACTTCGAGTTACCATTTTTCACTATTCAAAGAAAAAAACAGTAGTGTTGAATAAAAATCAGTACCAACTTGGAAGTCTGAAACACACGCCTTAGAGGGATAACACACTGTGGAAGTTTCAACAACAAAACAAAACAAGCACATTTGTCCCCTCTCCTTCCCCTGAGATTATTTTCCCCTTCTTGATCAACTTCCACGCTGTGTTTTCTCTCCTTAGAAGTTTGCCACTCGTTGCCTTGCAGAGCACAGCGAGGAAAGCAGGAGTTAATCCTGCAGTTTCAACTGGTGCGAGCCTTTACTATTAAGCTGAATTTACGGAGCAATCTCCTTAAAAAGAAAGGAAAAAAAAATTCCTCACTGCACTGTAACACAGAGAAGTATATTTAAAAAATCTCCCTCGGGTCTCTCTAAACATCTGCTTAAAGGTTTGCTGTATCTTAAAAGGGCTCTAATTACCAGAAACTCCTCTCTTACTTAAGCCCAGGGCTCACATTTCGATTATAACTCAAGCTCCAGTTAATTTAGGGCTAAACCAAAAATGCCTGTACCAAACAGAAGAAAACATAGGCCTACCTTAAAACTTTCCAGCTTTTCAGAGGATCCAAGTCAGAGATTATAGACACCATTGTAATAATAACAACAACAACAAAATATATATAAAGAAAAAAGCCCCACGGCAGGGAAGACTAGCCACAAAAGCAGCAAGTACTCTACTCAGTGTGGGAATGACAACAAACCCAGCACAGCTCTTCCTCCTTCTCAAGCTGATAAGCACTTGTCCCAGCTTCTCTCCACCCCCAAAATCAATCTTGTGCTATATTGCTTCACAGTCCCAGTTTCATTTCTTCACCACTACCTTTTAAAGCCCTTGTAATCTGCTCCAACTGATCAAATTTGACCTTTTTGTAGCCCACTTTATTCCAAGCACAGCCCTCAGTTAAATCTCTCTTTATTAACACCGTCCTTCTTGGCTTTCTTTTGGAACAAACACAGCTCAAGCTTGAAGCCTCCAGTCTTTGCCAGCAATCATTTACAGATTACTGCAAGCTGCAGTCTTCTCCTTTTGGGTATTTTCTTCCACCTCTGAGGTTTGGTTTTATATTATTTTCTGAAGCTTGTTGAGGGTCTCCCCTTTCCTTATTCTGTGTATGTTGGACACTTTTAAAGGAGGGGCTTTCTAATGCAACACCCTTCCCTCCTCCCTTTACGTCTCACCCCCATCTAGATAGACATATATACATATTAAAAACAGTTTAAAAAAGATATTTTTTTAATATAGAAGCATTTTTCTCCCCCCCCTTATTAAATCTATTAGACTTGACAGACTTGTAAGCCGAAGCTGTGACTGAAAGCAATCTGATTTATAGCAAGACTGCTATTACAGTGGAATAATAAAAAGCCTAATAATACAATGACAAAAGTAACTCTTTGCACGTTTGAAAAGGGAAAAGGTGCCTATAAATGCCATTAAATCCATTTCTCTTTTATTTTGTTACTTAAAAAATAAATAGTAAAGCATCCTCCAGATTGCTATGGTGATCTGAAAAGTTGTGTAATTGCTATGTTGGTGTGTGTTTATTTAGGAAAATCTAGATGATTGGCTTCTTTTGTGTTTCTGAAACACTTTAAGATGCTGATTTCCCTGCAGTTAGGTATTTCTTTTTGCATTTTTCCCCCCTCTATATGTTTTCCATTCGTCCTGTGAATGACTGTAGCTTCTCCTTGAGCTCCACTGATTCTTTGGGATTCTTGGAAATTCCCCAATTAAAATTCGGGGGGGCAAAAAAGGCAAAATTGTACTTTATGAAGTGTTCAGTCAGAACGAAACTACTCCAAATGATGGATACTTCCACTTTGCTATTTATACTGCAGGCATATGCGCCTAGTTTCCCTCTGACGCTGAGGAAAAAAAAAATCAAACAGTTAAGATCAGCCCTTGTATGTTAAAAAGAAGCAGTAATATGATGTTTGCATGGAGATCTAGTAGTGTGTGGCATCACACACTCATAGAAACATAACAAAATACATAATAAGGCATAATAAACTTTTGAGGTTGCTTGGCTGTTTTAAATCTTCCACCATCTCCTCCATTGGTGAGATAAAACTCGAGTTATGTCTAAACTGTTTTCAGGGCTTTCTTGTATGCTGTAGGCTGGTTTTGGGCAGCCTGAACCTTTCTTTGCTGGTGTCCCTATGGGACAAAGGCAGCACAGTCTTGCCCTTGCCAGAGGGTGACAATGAGACTTCCCACTGCCCCAGAAAGGCAGCCAGTAGGGTGAGATAAAACCCACCAGTTTTAAACTACCTAGATGCAGAATGCCTTCTCTGTTCAAAGGCCAACACATCGTTGACCCCTTATTTAGGAGAAATGTTGATTGAGTCTTCTGCTGCCTCTTTTTCTCCACCTCAGCTCCTGGCTCAGCATGTAGGGCCATATCTGTTGATCAGTTTAGTAAGTCAGACCCCAAGTGTAGACCCCTGGATTTTACATCCTCCCCTGGGCAGCGGCTCCAACAACTTTGCTTTATCTGTGAGGGGTGTAACAACACATCAGAGCCTGCTGATGGTGAAATTTGCAGGTGCAGATCTGGGGGAGGAGGGTGGAGGACAGCTGGGGGTTTGCAGATGGCACAGGGTGTTTCTCACCTGATATGCACAGATCTGGGCATTTCTGCAGAGATAAGGGTTGTATCCACCACTTGAAACTTTGGAGCCATATATCTATTTACCCCCAGGCGATGAGTTAGATGTTTGCCAGGGAAAAAGGAATTTATTAATCCTTGCCTTATGGCAGGGGAGGATATAAGTGATTGCAGTACGCTGCCCTGTCTGTTTCCTCTCTACCTTACTGCAACAGTTACTGGATTTAGAGCTACATTCATGTATTTTCCCACGTAAACTTCTCAATGAATGTTTCATATTGATGACCATGCTGAAATTAAAAAAGGTGTCAATCTTACCCTGAAAACAAACAAACAAAAAATAAAAATACTTTGTCCCATCATGTGGCCCCTGTCACATCCTATCCATCCAATGTTGCATGTCAAGATGAGAAAGAGGAAATGATGAGGCCTTTATACTCCATTTAGGGATCTAGCTGGTTTCAGTTTCTCTACAGGCTATGAGCAGATCAGAGATACAAGTGTACAAGACCTTTACATTAAGGGTGGAGGTTTCTATATCCCTAGATTTCAAGGACGAGAGACATAAGGTGGAGGACCAGTTTCCCTTGGTGTATATGGAGAAACTAAGGCTAAGAGGAACAACTTGGTCTGTGTCCTTCACTTAAGGTCAAATCTCCACTGCACCAAGGTGCTGAGCATCTCTTATTCTCTTCATCCAGAAATCCCACAAACTATCTCCATTTCAAGAATTTTATCTCTAACAAGTACATTTTATACTTTCCATAGACATATTTTTAACTGCCTTCCCACAGCAAACACTCCATTATTTCCTCCAACATATCCACATGAAAACTTTATTGTAGGAGTGAAGTTTCTTACTCCTTTTCCACTTGCAATTATTTACAGTTATTTTTATTACTTGAATCTTAAACTTCTCGTGTCTGGAACAAAAAAAACAGGTCTCCATTTTGCTGGACCCAGCTGGCATTTTGCCAGCTTTTCCTACAACTTCGAAGAAAGCAACTATAAGCTTTCTAAAAATAAACCTAAAAGATTAAGTTTAGCACAGAGAAACTTGCGACAGGCAATGGATTTTCCAAAACAGCCTCATGTATTTCATACAGCATGTAGCTATAGGAGAAAACAAATAGAAACAGAAACCCACTGTAAAATTATTTTAACTCTTGTGCTTGGGTAGTGGCTCTCCAGCCCATCTTTTAGCTAAATGTAATGTTTTTTTTTCTGTTGAGGCTAAGGACTTTGTCTTCAAAACTTTTATTTTTTATGCTTGAAGTGAAGAAATTTCCGATGATCTTCGGCTTGTTTGCCAAGAAACAGCCAGCACATCTGTGAAATATTACTTAAGCAAATTTATTAGTTAGCCAGAAGGCAACAGCCGTGAAAGTTTCCTCTACCTGCTGAAATCCAGCCTATTGTATAACCTGGGTCTCTTGTGGCATAGCGTGTCCTGCTAGCAAAAGCTTAGTATTTCTCAGTTAATATGATAAAGAAGTAGAAGCTTTCCAAGATTTTGAGTCGTGTTAAAGTAAATACATGTATATACTTTTGAAAATAGTATTCATATATACACACACATACACAAAAGGATCTCTAAGCAGTGTCATCATCCTTAGTTTAGACAGCTGTGGAGTCAAAAAAGTTCCCCATCAGCTAGCTACAAACATTTGAAGGTCAAGTACAGGACAAAGCATTTTAAAAAGCGTAAAGCAATGGTGGACTGAGCATTAGAAAGATGATTTTATGTCATGGGCTTTTTCTTTTTTTTTCCCCAGCTGTTTCTTTATCAGAAACCTATTGGACTGAGGACTTCATAGTGTTGGGCAGGAAATAAACCAAGTATATTAAGCAGTTCGAGTTGGTTATTTAATCTTCTTTCAAGGGTGTTATCTCATTCAAAATATTTTAGGAGCCAAGGAAGTTCTGCCAAAGCACAACCTTCTAGTCAGGATGCCCAACAACCCAGTTATCAGGAAATAATAGAGAAATAAATAACCTTCTAGCATCTTCCCAGCACTTATTTTCCATTGCTCTTTCATACAAAGCGATATCAAGTTTATTCAAAGAAATCCGGGTCTTTTACCAGGAAAACCTCACTCTCCTTAGGGAGCTTGTTGTTAAACAAAAGCTTATCTATTAAAGAGTGGCCTCCAACTTCAGGGCTGCTGTTGTGGGCTGATAAAGGCTCTTCTCCAGACTGTCTCATGCAGTCCCTCCCCACCAGCGTTGCCACCCCCCTGCTTCTAATGCCTCGCCTTTTAAGCAATGGAGTGACTAATTGAAAATGCATTCCAGTGCTTTACAAGCAGCTTTTCCTTTCCTGATGACCAGCCAAATGTTTTAAAGTTGGCAAGATGCTGTTTTAACTTGGGAACTTGGGCACTTGTTCATGGCCTCAATGTCTGAAAAAAATCCAGCTGAATTCAGTAAATCCGTTAAAAATATATATTAAAAATTTCACTTCTAGAACTGTTATGAGTAGATCTAAGTATTACAAATCTTTAAAGCAAGTCCAGTTTCTCTTTGTGAAATACATGATCTGGGAGACAAGAAATTTTAAGTCCTAAATTTAAGAAATGCACCAGTGCGTGGATACAACCGGAGAAAAAGCAGCTACAAACAGTCATGGGCACAAATCCAAATGACAATTGTCCCTTAGGAAACAGTTCTGAAGCTCAAATACCCCGGAGACAGTCAGTAATCGCTGATTCATCCCCAGTCAATGCCCAGCCAGTCTGGGTTTCAGCACATCTTATCAACCTAGCAACTTAGAAGTTGGCTTCATCCAGCAGCTGCAGAGATTTAAGGGTTTTGTTTCTTCCCTAAACAGCAGGCCTGATTGTACAAAGCCTGCACTTTAACAGTTAATCATTAATCATAAATTACATAAATGTGTATCATACTTACCGACTTTTACAAAGTCTGTAGAGACAAACTTTAAGGAGATTGCTTTTTTTTTTTTTCTTTTTATACTGATTGTGATTTTAATGGATTTTCAAGTACTTTCAGGTTTTGCTCATGACAACTGCTACAATAAAAAACCTTATGAACAAAGATGTGTTTTGTCCCTATTCATCTAGCAGAAAATGGCTATTACAGCATACTTTATTATGGGAGAAATGCTTTCCAGCTTCTCTGAAAAGACAGTCTTCCCCAAACTCCCGTCACCCTAATTGTTTCTCAGGTGTTTGTAGTTTAGTTTAAACAGCACATGAGCCAAACGTTTATGTCCTCTGCTAAATTTCTCTTTATTGGCTGGCAGGAGGGTTTCTTCACTCTGCAGCATTGGCAGAGCAAGAACACTACTTCTGTAGTCTGAGGCAGGACTTGCCCTTCCTAACCCAAAGGAAAGAATGAAAGAAAAGAAAAGCTCCTTGTATTTGCCAGACATGTTCAAAAAGAGCCACTTGCACACCCCAGTTTGCTTCTTTCATTCCATTTGGGAGAGTCATGGGTCAAATTTGGTAGAGAGGAAAATAGGAGCCGTTAACTGTTCCAGTGCTGCAGCCGACTGAAAAGCCAACGCTGACACTGTCTGTCTTCTCCTTTCCATTCTTTTGGTGTCAGGTCATACAGTGAACACCAAGAGGTCCTTATGAATCCTTATGAAAAGGTTTTTGTTCAGGCTGCCTCCGTAACATAGTCCAGAAAATAAAAACTCCAGTAATGACCTTAATAAGCGCTTTGTTGTGAAGGCCATGTTTTCACATGGACCACAGCTGCATCTCTGCAGCCTGAATGCCAACTCAGGCAGTGCTGAAGTAGAAATCTAAGAGGAGCTAAATTATGCTGAATGCATACTGTAAAATTCTTAGGAAATTATTTCCAATGAGACAAAGGAAAATTAGTAGCTCTGCATACATACTTGTCTTTAATGACTCTTTACCTCTGGTTTTCTATCCACTACAAATAGAGACTATCTAGAGAATATCATATCCAGAGAGTAGGATGATTATTGGTAAGGGACTAGATGGAAATATTCATTTAATTCCTCTCTATGTCTTTCTTCTCGACTTTGAGAAAACTATTTTTCATCTATGCCCTACTTTCCCATCTGGGAGGGACAGACACCACCCTAGCAATCTACAGAGCAGAACACCAGGAACTTAATAGAAGACACAAATATTGGCAGCTTTATGAAATTCTCTCCTTTCCAAGATTGTTTTAAGTCTAAATCAACTGAAATGCTAGTTCATCATTCACTGTAAAAGAACATGATCTGTTGAGACAGATGGTTTCTACCACTTCAAAATTTAAGAGCTGCTGTACCAAAGTAAGGAACACCTGAAGGTTTAAAAAATAGGTACCTGTACCATACCCTTTAAAATGAAAATAATTTAAAAGCTCCAAAGTCCTAGAGGGAAATAAAGGGGAAATAACAAGGGGGAATAATTATGAAATTGATAAAATGGTGAAATAAATCTTACTTTTCTGAGATTGATCTTTTTAAAACTACATTCAGGCACACAATTTTGAAAGTACCAACCACAAACACCCACGTTGTACCTGGAGTTCATAAACAGAGGGAGAGGCACACAAGGTCCCTCGTGACAGTGTGCTGTGCTATTGGTCTAAAGATGATAACATGCAAGGAGGGGAAGAGAAAATGCTTTAGATGCCAGAGTAATCACATACACATTTCATACAAAGGCACAGAGAAGCATCCATTCAGCCTGTGTATGAGCAGCATCAGCACAGGCTGAGTTTATGCCTTATGCTGGTCAGGATTCAAGATTTGCTGAACTCAATAGAGATAACACTGTTTGATCCTCCCTTCCTATTATAAAGACAGGGAGAGCTGACAAAATAGGAAAACTACTTTTTGCCATAACAGCTGGCAGGAGATTTTTATAGGCACAAAACCCAATGAAATGTCCTGATTCTAGGTATGTACCTCCCCTGGGGAGCTTGTTTAGAAGTGCTTATCTGCTTGCATAGGCACAAGCATCTACAAATCCATATACAGGGGGGTGTGTGTGTGTTTCTAAGCAAAGCACCATGGAGCACACTCAAATAACCTGTTGCTCTCCCAAGAAAAAAAAAAAGAACAGCATATTATCTCTGTGAAAACAGTACATGAGAGAGTTTCATAACAGTATTACTTCATGAATAGAAGGTTGGCATTAAATTCAATTCCAACATGCAAATTATCCATATAAAAAAAATCACTAAAAAGGTCGTTTTCCTAATTCAGGGGAAGTCAGAGAAAACAGGTTTGGTTTTTTTTCTTGATTATTGAGTGCATTTATTTGCATTTATTATCTGAAGAAACTTATTTTATTTGTGCAAAAGTAGTGCCATGTTTTTTCTGTTTCTGAGGACTACTCGTTTTCAAAAAAAACCCACCACGTAAATATTCATTCATTTCCATGTTGACTATTCCATTACTTTCTACATCTCTTTATGAAATTTTTATATCTTTCAAAGCATTAATAGCTGCTGTAGCCCAGATTATATTATTTATATACATAGGTCATATTTACACATACAGTTTGTTTACAAGACATCCTTTCCTTCCCTTCAAAAATATTCAAAATCTCATGTGACACTTTTCTTTCTTGGTGACCTCATTTACAAAAGCCCAAGCACATTAGTGATTTTTCTCCCAGACAAGGCCTAGGCTATGATTCCAATAAAGACAAGCACAGGTCCCCATGTTGAAAATAAAATTTTTTTATTACTTTCTAAACCTTGGGCATAAACATTCATTGCTTCATCTGACAAAATCCAAGCAATAAAGACTGCAAAAAGAGTTAGATTTATAGAACCAGCTTTCTAGAAGATTACACTGCCCTCTAGACACAGGAAGTCTTGAAAATTGCATTTTATAGAGTTTGGCCCATAGAGGAGCAAGGAAAATATCCTTGTTTTCTCACTTGAGTATTCAGTTGTTATAACCTAAGCAAATCCATGTTTCTCTGGAAGCTGCAGGACCTCCAAGCCTGAATTGGGTTGGTTGCTAATAACTCATGGGGTGTCCTTGGGAAATTTACTTAATTTCTCAGGTTCCTGGTGTGTCAGGCAAGAAGAGATCAGTAGATCATCCCATCTTAGATTTCACTGCTCTCCTTGTCTGACAGAATTTTTAGACGACTGTATTCTAAATTGTGTCTGTTCCTCATCATCCAGGAAGGAGTTCAGTCTCTGCCTGAGGAAATCAGAAGGTGAATATGCTGCTGCTTTTCATAACAGTTTCTTAAAATAATTGGTATTTATCACTTTTAGTTTGCAGCCTGTATGGAAACGAGAAGTTCCAGCCACTGGAACCTGCTTATCCAGTATTCTGAGAAAGCTTTTTCCTCTTGCAGAGATAGGTGTCAAGTGACTTACCAGGTTGCTTTTAGATACTCCCAAGTCTTCCTTTTTCCTTCTTCCTTTTTCCTTTGTCCTTTTTTCTGACACCAACTCCTTGGAAAATAAACATAATGTGAACTAATCATGAACAGGCCTAAATTTCCTTGGAAATGTTGCCATGATTTCTGTTTGGTGATTATCCCTGATGACTTCCTTGTTCTCAGCATTCCTGGAAGTGGTTTCTACGATTATTTTTTTCCATTATATTCCCAGTGATCCAGGTGAGTCTGACTGGCCTGTAGTTCCCTGTGTCATCCTCCTTGCCCTTCTTGAAGATAAGGGTGACATTTGCTTTCTTCCAGTCTTTGGGCACTTTTCCCAGTCACTGTCATTAAACAAAGATTATCAAGAGCATCCTTGCAATGACATCAGCCAGCTCTCTCAGCACTCATTGGTGCTTCCCATCAGGCCCGTGGATTTATGTCTGTCCAGTTTGCTTAAGTGTTCCCTGACCTGAACCACCTCTAGCAATTGTAGATCTTCCCTTCTCCACCCTTTCCTGCTGGTGTCTGGATTTCCTTGAAGTTGGTCTTGCTAGTCAAGACTGAGGCAAAGAAAACATGCCCTTGTAAACAGTCCTTGTAGACAAGATGATTTGCTCCATAACCTTCTGCGGCACCAAGGTCAGACTGACAGGCCTGTAGTTCCCCAGATCCTCCTTCTGGCCCTTCTTGTAGATGGGTGTCATGTCTGCTAACCTCCAGTTGACTGGGACCTCCCCGGTTAGCCAGGACTGCTGGCAAATGATGGAAAGTGGCTTGGTGAGCACATCCACCAGCTCCTTCAGTCCCTTTGGGTGTAACCCACCTGGCCCCATAGACTTGTGTATGTCTAAGTGATGTAGCATGTCCCTAACCATTTCCTCTTTGACTATGGAGGTGTCATACTGCTCCCTATTGCTGCCTTCCAGCTCAGGAGGCTGGATATGGAGGGAACAACTAGTCCTACTACTAAACACTGAGGCAAAGAAGGCATTAAGTACCTCAGCCTTTTCCTTATCCTTAGTCACTCTGTTTCCCCTCACACCCAATAAAGAATGAAGATTCTCCCTCCTCCTACTCTTGTTGTTGGTGTATTTATGGAAACATTTTTTTGTTGTCCTTAACAGCAGTAGACAGATTGAGTTCTATTCAGGCTTTGCCCCTTCTAATTTTCTCCCTGCACAGTTTCACTGCATCTTTTTAGTCCTTATGAGTGGCCTGCCCTCCCTTCCAAAGGCCATAAACTCTCCTTTTGTTCTTGAGTTCCAGCCAAAGCTCCTTTGCCTTTAAGATCTCCTTCCTGAAGTACAGTCCAGCTTTGCTGGGCTCCTTTGCCTTTCAGGACTGCTTCCCAAGGGACTCTGTCAATCAGTCTCCTGGACAGGCCAAAGATTGCTCTCTGGAAGTCCAGGGTGGCAGTTCTGCTGACTCCCCTCCAAGAACGGAAAACTCTATCATTTCATGATCATTATGCTCAAATGTGATGAGATGTTTCTAGCTATCTTAATTTTCTATAAATCTGAAACAAATTTTATTATCCTTAGGTGAAGTGTGCAAATCATCCTGCTACATTTTGAATACAGAACCAAAATATTTATCACCCAGGATCTAGAAAAACCTGTTGCCCATCTCTGCCTTTCCTGCAGTGCTATTAACAACTTCATCTCTGGCCAGTAATGACCTGTGGCAAGAAGGTGTACAGAAACATGGTATGAAACGGTTTTAAAAGGATATGTTTTAAAAGAATATGCATCTCAGCATAGAAGAGCAATGCCACTTTTTCTTATTCTCACCCGTGCCAGCTCTTGCTGAAGCAAACTCCTACATCCCAGCTCCCATCTGGCCACTCTTCCCTGGCGTCAGAGGTGACAACCGTCTTAGCTAAACCATCTGAACTGATACGTCTGTCATAGTTCAAACTCATGTCTGAACAAAATAATTGTCATGGAGTGCTGTCTTAACCTGGGCAGCAGGACTGCTTTTGGATACCTGGAATGTACAGATGACATTTTGACATTAATATACCACAGATTCTTTAGTTTCTGTTCTGACTGCTGTAAAATCCAGCACAAGACTGCAGAAATGGTTCCTGTAACTTCATCAGCCATTGAATTTGGCAGAAAGAAGAGCTTTACCAAGATCAAAAAGGTATTGTGGGTCATGATTTATTCTGGAGCTCTGCAAGGGGGAAGAGAAAAGGGAAGGTGCTCTCCCCTCTGCAAGCACTGCTCGTGGATTTATTGAGAGCTATCATCTAAAGCTGAGAGATGAAATTCAGTGTGTATGGATACACTTTGAAAGACTGCCAAAGGCATTAGAAATAAGAACATAAATTGAAGGTGAACGAAACTGCAATTGAAACTATCTCCAGCAAATATAATTAAGAAAATAACCTAGTGAATGAAAATACATTGGATTTGTAGAAATTATGTCATTTTCAATAATGCAAGAAAAGCGTTCCTGAAGGCAAGAATTCCCAAATTAAAGAGTGATATAAGAACCACTTTCAAGTAAATAGGCTGCTCCAGAGCCAAAAACTGCTACTGCCTTACCAGCAACAATACCAGTATGTAGCAATAAATGTTCACAAACTCTGAGCTACATAGTACTGCTGTTTTCTCTTGGCACACCTTTAACTTCTCCCACTTGATCTTAGTCCTGACAGCCACCCCCCACTCCCTGCTGTGCCTTTGGATTCTCTATTATAATCTTTCATATTTAATAACTTTTCATTTAACCCCTATTTCCCCTTTATTCCCTCATTTTCTCTTGCTGTATTTATGTGTATTTCTAATTCCTGTCCGTACTAGTGAGATGGTGCAAGCTTTTAGCCAAAATTATCCTCTTTCCTCACTGTGGAATTATGATAATCTAATAAGCCATGAATAAGGAATTTTTTATTTTCCAATCAGTTTCATTCAGAATTTTTCTCCTTTGGAAAATTATCTCCTTTAAAGCACCATCATGTGTATGACTGGCAAGGATGTACTCAGTTTGCCAGACTGACTGGAATCATGTCATGAGTGTTCATCCTTAGGCAACCATTAACTTCCAGTTTAGTGACAAATTCATCTTTATCCAACATAATGAAGTCCAGAACAGGCTTTGTTTGCATTGAGCACAATATCATTTATGTTTGAAACTACTTTCCTTAAAAAATCACCATACATCATTGATATTTTGCTACCAACTGCATGGCTATAGTAGCATGTCTCAGGGACTGAAGATTCCCATCACACTTCAAGTCCCCTCCATGCATTACTGACTGGTGTTTAAGGAATAACACATCTTATTCTGATGTTCGATTTGTCTCTTGTTTGAAATAGTTGAATGGAGACACCCTTACAGCACTGTTAATTACATTGTTGATTGATATGCCCTGCTAATGCAGGTGCAGGTGGTGGTTTTGGTACAGAGCTTTGGCACTCCTATGACCCTATGATCCATGACCTGATCAGCTTGCACAGAGCTCCACTGCACTGAGATTTTGGGCATCTCCTGTTCCATCTATCCTATAACTCCACAGATTAACCCCATTTCACATACATTTTTTATAGCTTTTTATATTTTATGCTTTACATAGACTCATTTTTGCAGATTCCTTGTTTTGAGCAACCTGGTGTGATGTCGTGGCTGGCCCAGCTTTGAGCAGGAGGTTTGACTAGAGATCTACTGAGGTCACTTCCAACCCTAGTCATCCTAGGTTCCTAAAATCCTCTGCACTCACCTTTTTTTTTTATTTTTTCCCCACTCCACCACTTTTCAGACTAGTTATAGGTAGAGACACTAAATCTATTTCTTCAAATCAGGAGTCTTTCAACAAAGATAAGTATATAATATTTTTCTACATAAATTGCCAGTTCCCTTGATTTTAATTCATAGGGTTAAGACTCACGTGAGAGCAGTAAGAAAATGGATTTATTTCATGTCGATTGCTGCACAGGTTCAATGTTGAGTTTGAACTGCCTGGACCTTCACAAGTAGCCAACTAAACAAGCTTGTTTAAAGATGCCTTGGCTGTTCCAGCTGTTGTTTGGCTGAAAGGTTAGTATTGTGCTGTATGGTTCATGAGCTGAGGGTCAGGCTGTGCTCAGCACAGACATGCAGCTTTCAGCCAGCTCTGAGGACAGGTATGACCAGCTGTCTAGTGGGGAATGGGGGGAGACCAATCTCAATACGTCTCAGTCAGATTGTGTCTTCCACAAACCCCGAAAACTGACCTTTATCCAATGTGCTAAAAGTGCTGAAATTTCTAGTATACTGTTGCTGTAGCCAGCTAGAACCATCTCACCATGTCCTGCCTTTCACTCTTCAGCTTGCCTCACAACTCAGAGCTAACAGGGGGCAACATCTGCTCCCCTGTATCCTTCAGGGCTGAAGGAGCAAGAGGTGGTGAGGAGATTATTAAAAAAAAGCAAACCAAACAAAAAGAAAACCAAAAGCTCAATGGTGTAAGGCACATGTTAGGATCTTCTGAGCACTGTATAGCAGCTGAGGCCCAGGGATCTGGGGGATGAGTCATTTAAGCCACACATAAATTTTCCTCACCATCTCCCCACTTCACATGAAAGGAAAGAGGGTCAGAGCCAGACCATCTGGACAACTCTGTGGAAGCAGAGGCCTGCAGAGAGGATTGGGCCGCCCACAATGCTTGGAAGAAAACAAAGCAAAACAACTTGCTTTGCAGAACTTCCTCAAACACGCTCATCAACAGCTATCAGCTGGTTTTATATCAATGGACATTTACAATGATTGACCCTGATTTCTACTCTCCAAATGGAAAAGAAGTTTAAACTGAAGAAAAAAAAAAATATTATGAAGAAGATGACACTATGGAGAAGATCACATGATGATGAGGATGACATTCAATTAAATCCATGATAATGTTTCAGGGCCATTGCCACTGAAGCTAAGAGAAATTTGCCACAGAATATGCAGCACTGGTTAGAAGGTGCTATAAGGATTCAGAGTGCTTCACTGTTGTCACACTGCCTTACTACATTCACAAAGAGTTTAGAAGTTAAATTTGAAATGGAAATTCATAGAAAAGGCATCTGAACAAACAGCATAATATGCCACCAGAAAATGTAGCTTTACAGAGCTGTTGAATTTGTATGAAAATCTCAAGACAATTCTTCATTGATCAATTTTTATTGCTATACAAATCTTCCCCCATGCGGATTACTGCAAACCAGTCACAATTAACATTTGTTCCTTTATTATTAGGCTAGAAAATTTCTAGCTTTCATAGCTTTCCCAATTATCACTTTCTATTAGCACCATTACCGAATCTACTTTTTTTTCCCTAGGATGATTTCAGCATTTTTCAGTTCTGAATCACTCAGCAATAAAACATACAATGGAGACAAATTTGCAGTTTTTCTATAGAGTTATGCTATTTATTCAGGAAAGTATGAGCCTGTCTCATGCTCAATATGCCCTAAAAAGGTATATTTTGCCTAAAAAGGCAAAATTAGATTAAAATTTCTGTTAATGTTACCACACCTGTCACCACAAGAAACACTACATATGCATAGCAGTAAAGGACTGTTGGTTTCATGAAAAGCAGGATATATATTTAATGAAACCAACTCTGTTAATCTTACTTTTTGGTGGCCAGGCTTTATAAAATGTGTGTGTATATTTATATTTTATTTTTTTAAACTGCAAAGGGATGTGATAACTGTCACTGTTTCCTTTTCCTGGATTATGGAAAGTGTCTGTGTCCCCTTATACTGCTAGAAAATTAAATAACCCACATAAGTAACTTTGGAATCTCCTCAAGTTCAGAAATTAATGGGAGAAAAATTGCTACACAAATAAAAATAAAAATAAAATTATTACCTCTGGAATGATCACTACTAGAAGGATTTTAAGGTGCTAGAAAGCTTGGGAGTTTTAAAACAAAGAGAATACAGAGGTCAGGAAAATCATCTTTAGATTAAATGAATGACATAAGAATGTATGTATCAGAGAAAACATTACGGTCCTCAAACATAACTAGCTTTCCTTCTAACATATATGTTAAGTTATGATGTAGAGTGGATATATATCTCAATAATACCAAGAATTAAAAGTTCAGATAGAGTCATGATAGAGGCGAATTTCTGTCATCTCTAACTTGGCACAACTATAGGAAATGTGGAAGAGATATAGATAGAACATAACAGCCTCACCATGAAGTTGGGCAATGGTACAACTCCAAATCTTAATTAGTTTATTGAGTAGCTCTATCAAGAAGTTGCCCTGTTAATGAAAAGAATGTTACCCATCCTCTGCCTGCTGCAGTGCTGGAGCGATTCCAGCAAGCTTAGGATATAGATTTATACACTTGTTTCCACAGTCCATTTGTATAAACAAGTAGCTCAGAGGATTTAGCTAACCCCCATCTGGTTACTTTAAAAGCAGAAGTACGAAAATATCAAAGTTACAGGAAAAAAAAATAAAATCATTTTAACTGGTCTCCATCTGGCAATTTTAATAATGGAAATGCAAAGTTACAAAACGTGCCAACTATCCAGGTTTTGCACAAAAAGATACACTGTGATTAAAAATGTTTTAAAAATTCCTGTACAGGACAGGTTAGCTAAGACTTTAGCTGAGGTGCAGCTAACTTCAGTATTTCAGGAATCTAGGTCACATGGAAAACTCTTTTTCTCCTAAATTCTGGGGTTTACAGCAATGCATAATTATTGTCCTGTAAACCAACTTGCAAAGAAGAGCCCTAATGAATATTAGGATTCCTTTCTTCTGGATCGGAGTCTAAAGCTGGACAAGATTTCTAGAATACTTCCTTCTGCAACTGATGATGTGATATTAATTTAAATTTTTAAAACTTTTTTACATTCTTTGAAATATTTTCTTTTGACTAATATGTTTAGTAGCTGAAAGTGTTAAGATTGCTCAGGAAAGGCCTGATCAAATGCTCATTTGAAAGATGAAAAGAGGAAAAAAACCTCACTGACTACTTTTAGTTGAATTGTACAGATCAGAGTTGCATATCCTGTTAAGAAACTTGGATGCTGAGATCATCAGTGCTGCAACATTTAATGCAATGTATTTTCTAAGTTAGTCCAAAACATTTCCACAGCAGGTGTGGAATGATCATGGTTTGCAGTTTTCTTCTTATTATTTTTTTCTTTTGTTCTTCCTACTTCTCACTTTTGTTTTGTTTCACTTTGAATACTTCACAGTGTTTGTATTTTGAAAGCTGGCCTATTTTCCCTCACAAAGCAGCAGATTCAGTTTGTGGTATAAATGCTAAATCAGCATGTGTCAAACTTGTTAAACCTTTTTTATGCCAAGCCTTGAAGGACCTGATAAAATAAAGCTGTAAAGATATACATTTTAATAAAACATTATTCATGCACTGTTAGTCCACAAAATATTCTCATGTACTATATAGAAATGAAAAGCAACATTTCTCTGGCCTAAAGCTAACTTTTTATGACTCCCTTGGTAATTTTTCCATTCTTTAATACTGCTTTATTTATTTATTTTACAATAGGCTTTCAGAAAAGAGATGGCATTTTTCTTGACACGTTTGCATGTGATTTTTGTTTTTTCCTCTGACCTTTTACATCATCTATAGAAAATTTAATAGGGATATGGAAATCAGACAGAGTAACTGCTAGAAGCAATGTGTGCTGATCAAAACTGAGAGACAGTAGCCCTGTTCAGAGTGGAACTGTGGTTATTTGGTTCAGACACTGGCCTGGGAGTCCTGAGATCTGGGTTTTCTCCCTTAATCTCCCTGACCCCCCTCTGTGATACCCGCTCTCTCTTTGCTCAACAGGAATGATAATATTTACATTCTCCCATACTTTTGTCTATTTAAATGATAGGTGGCTTGAGAATCCTACCAAGTTTCATAGTGCTGCTACAGTGTAAAGCGCGGTGCAGTTATTTCAGCTGATGCTTTTAGATATGGCCATAAGGTAAAAACTAGGGACCTAAGCATGTTTCCTGAGTGTGAGACTCTGATGTCCTGCAAGTCCTAGAAAGAAAGCCCTGAGAAAAGGAGGACTCCAGTGCTGGCTTCTAGGCAAAGCCAAGGCTTTGTGTGCTTAAATACTGAAGTGTGAGGTTTTTATGTTCCTCTACTCTGCTGTGGTGAGACCCCACATGGAGTGCTATGTCCAGCTCTGGAGTCCTAAGCACAAGAAAGACATGGACCTGTTGGAGCGTGTCCCGAAGCGGCTACAAATAAGCCCCAGATGTGTCACAACCATGCAGACCCTTTTCAGGGGCTCTCAAGAATGCAAACTAATCAAAGGGTCAGCCATAGCTCTCCTTGAATTTGGCCGTGCTGTTGCTGACTGAGTGACCAGCAACCAAGGTCAACATCTGGACTGATAGGGAGTTCTTCAGGAAGAAACAAAAAATTTCTGGTTTGAGGCAGTAGCAACCGGTGGCTGTGCAAATATCAAGGACTGTATCTGGGTTAACTATAGAGCCATAGAAAATCACAGGACTGCAGGAGATAATTATCTTTAATATGACATGACAGAGTATCTTTTTCTTTTATTATGCAAAAAATGAGGTGCATGGAGAAAGAGGCAGAACTGCTGTTGGGGATGTAGTTTAGCTCCTCCACTGTAGGCACTGGTAGCACAAAGCAACTTATTCTTTCTTTTTCTCCCCATGCCTGAGAGTATTTTTTCCTGTCTTGAAGGAGTCCCACTGTTCTTCCCTGCCTTCCACACCTGCTCTTTTCTTTGTCTGCTGAGCTACAAAGTAAAACAATAAACATTCAAGGCAGAAAAATTCATGTGGTTTGGCTCCAAATACTCAGACGCTGATGAACTAAGAAAGAAAGGAAGATTTTTTTATTGTTGAGCCTTTAGTTCCTCCTTCAGCAGATGAACTATTCAAATATGAAGGTTAAATCCATGTTCCACCACATTTAAAGGTATTTTGGGCTGAGTTGTTCAGTGGGATTCTTGCCAAAAGAGCAAGCATACAGGGAGTGCTGGTTGGTTGTGCAAAAGTGAGTAGAAAACTGTCCTAGGGTTTGGGAGGTAGGTTTTGCTGCACTGTCATGCTGGGGGATTAATGCAAGCCACTTAGCATCTTCTTCCTCCCCCTTGCTGTGCCTTAGGTTCAGGAGGAGCAATGACATTTTTCCCCTTTGTACTGATTTGAAAGCTACTGATGATAACTGCTACTTAAGGATTAGTTAGTAAAGGAAAGAGGAAATTCTTGGGGGGGGGGAGGAGAAAAGAACAGTAAATATGCTTTTTAGTCAAATTGTATACTACATTTTTAAGGCAGGGAAAAAAAATCCCTTTCTCAGAAAAATGACATTTCAAGAAGAATCTTTTATTTTCACAACACATTTTTTCTTCCTACTGAAAGAACGTGGATGAAAAATTTTCACCAAGCTCTGAAAACAAATTAATGCCTTGCTTTGCTAAACATTCTTTTATAATATGGTTTTATTATTCACAAGCAAAGAGAAACTTAAAAGGAAAGACTGGTTGATTTCCCATATCCCTGTAAGTGAAGCTGTTATTATGTTTGCTGCTGCTCAACAGGTCATAATGTTCCACTGTGTGTCTTAGACCTGAAGGAGCAAGGGAATACACATTCATTTAAAGACACTGCAGTACTGCCTCCATAAATCCCTTCAATGGGACAAGATGTAGGCCTAGCTTGATGAGATAAAGATAGCATTTTATACCAGGTTTTCAAGCTTCATTCTAAAGAGTCATTGATTTTGTGGGTATACATCAGATTTTTTATATTATTCGGGATATCATTGTCTACAATTTCATTTTTTACTTCAAAAATAGCAGCAACTGACTGGCAACACCCAGAATACATCCTACAACATCCATCTACTGTGTTTTAGGATCTTGATGTAATGCAATAAAGCACTTTTATTTCATATGAAGAATGATTCATACTGAAGTTAATGCCTTCAGTGTAACACATCCACACTGGGTAATGTTATCATAGCATGTATTTCTTCTCTAAGAGTTAGCTTACTACCCAACTTGCTTTTGCAATGAATGTTTGCATGATGTAAAACAGCCACCTTGATACTAATAGAAATAAATGGATGAAAGAACACAAAAAATTGAGGACTTTTGCTTACTATTTAAATTCCTTCAAATAGCAGTGCTGTGTGAAATTCTAATACATTCTCTCAGCAACAGTCAGATATTAAAATGGTCCAAAGATTAGAAAATCACTTAAAAATGTAATTAATACAGCAGCACAATTCTCTGTGGTCTGTAAGATACGATGCATTTAGTGTAGCAAATAAAACATAGCATAGGACAGTCATCGACGTGTATTATACATCTAAAATATGTACATAGATTTACTGTATTAGCATTGCAAACTTTGAATTTTCTGGCCTGGATGCTAAAGAGCGATATTTAATTTAATTTTACAGGTTCTTTTCTATTGTTTAGTTTAGTTTGTTTTTTTTTTTTAGCTAATTTCTTCAGAAAATTCTGAGTTTTAAACCAATAGTGATAAAATTGGCAACTAAATATGTAAGAACATATCCTAAATAAACCACCCCAGCCTCCTATTTATGATCTGTAGGATCACAAATTGGAAAGGACCAGAAGAGATTGTCTAGTTCAGCCTCCTGCTCAGTCAAGGTCAGGTTAACTTTACCACAGACAATAACTTGTATTTGGTGTCTCAACCTTCATAGTGATGTTTGGTTAAAGGTTCAAAACTAGGAAGGTGCTCTTGTTTGCAGCAGCCAGCTGCACACTGAGAAAATTTGTGCATTGTTTCTTTGCAATGATAATGTGTTTCCTCAGGGACCTCAGTTTCTGAAGCCATTATAGCTCTGAAAACTTCATGAAAGTTCTGCCATGAGATGATGTTGTTTTGCTCATTTCAGAGGAACTCAGTTTTTAAGGACTTCAAAATTGTGAGCGCTTCTCAAAATTTGACAGTTGCCTGAAGTTACTTTGTATAAAGGCTGAGATGCTACTACAGTTAATACACAAAAAATTGTAGAGCAGGGCAACAAATCTTTTGTGAGTGATCTATAGCCATACAAAACATGCTGTATAATCCTTGAATCTCTGTTCTTCAGCCCAATGTACTGATCTTCACATGTTCTTAATATTTTCCATATCTTTATACTCTATAATCCCTTTTCTGGGACCAGTGAGGAAGAACCGAAATACTGAAAAAGTGGTTGTTACAGTTTTCCAAACTCTTGGGCAAGAGTATTGTTATGGGTCCAAGGAAGACACTATGCCACTAGATTTAAAAATCACACTGCAGACTTTCATAATGTTGATAAAGATGAAAGCCTCTGTAAATTTTATTAACACTGAGTCTTCAGTCATTGAAGGTATTTATTCAGGCCAAATAATCTTCCTGAAGAGAAAGTCTGAGCAGAGTGATGAACAATATGAAGTAGATAATTGCAAGATTAAGTCTGAGAACACACTCAGAAGCCTAATTCCTTTTCATCGGACAATGTGGAGACTTAAAAGAATAATATTTAAGACAACTGACTAGGCAGTAAAGAGGAAGAAAATTAATGATAGAGCATAAACCAGAAAATAGATGGTGATTAGGAAACCACAAAAAGTTATATATTTAGAACTACTTTCTGAGTCTTACTACCTCAGTGTTATGAATGTGGTGACAAAGTGATGGGGTTTTAGTAAAGAGTACAATTAAAAGGCAATAGACACAGCTAGCCAAGAGCTCATGGTGGAGCTAGTACTACACAGAGAAGCAGAGATGGCTGTGGCACTCAGAGCACCACAGTGGTCTCAGTGACCAGCAGGAACAATCCATTTGAGAGGTGGAGCATTGTGCTCACACCACTGTGCTGCTCCTGCTACACAAAGGAGCCTGATCTGACCCCATGGCTGACCCTGCTGTGAGCAGGACCTTGTAGGGATGAGGTCCCTTCTAGCCTGAATTAACATATGAGCTTATGATCTTAGGATCCCAAGACAAAACTGACTTGGACATTGTTGTTTGATGCAAGGTTGCAAGGTTAAATGAATTGAAAGTCCACTTAGGGTTGCACCTGAAGAGAGAGGTGAGTAAGGTAGACAAAGAGTGGCCTTTTTTCCTCTTTCTAACCACTTATATGCTTTCAGGCCTTAGTTATAATATGTTCAATGCAATGCTAATTCCATGTGAGCTGCTGTGCAATGGGTGTACAATACTTTCCATTACAGTGTTGGGGTCAATGATATGGATAATTAGCTAGGCCTGTGGTTCAATACATTAATTCTCTCTGAAGCAGTAGTAAAACGTACGTTGACTCTTGGTAACCTCAGTGTAGATGTTGTAACCTTGTAATGGATGTGGATGCAATAACCTGCTTGACCTTGTCTACTTGAGATAAGGTGTTTTCTTAAGTGATGATGATGAATGCTGCTCTTTTAGGGAGCCAGAGAGTGTCATTAAACTAGCTAATATTTTGCTGCCCTCCCATGTAGTGCAAGCATAGCTAAAGGGCAGCAGTACTGTCAAATCCTTATAGACTGGAACAGGGAATAAAGCAGAGAGAAAACAGGATGATAAAAGTAGATAAAGGGCCTAAGGTGAATTCAGGCCTAATAAACAGTACATTGAATTGTTTTGTTTGCTCAGTTTTTTCCCTTCCCCAGTAAAAGTAGTTCAATAGTTTTGTTTTTTCAGCAGCTCAACCCCCCTCAACTCTCCCCACACTCCTCAGTCACAAACCGAGTTCATCATCTATCAATAAAAGCATTTCAGATCTCTCTAGACCTGGAGACACCAGGCAGAGTTATTAGTTCTTCTCCAGTTTATTCTGAGGTGCCAGAGTTCAAAATGAAAACGAACAGATTGCTGGTAGCCATGCCAGAGCCGGAGAACTGCACAGATCTATCCCTGCATCAGCCTCTGCGTCTATATGAACACAAACAAGCACATCCAAAGACACCAAATTGAGAATAAATGGCTATGTGCAAAGCATTTTTGTCTGTCATAAGCCTTAAGCAACTAGAGGGCAAATTCTCTGCTGATGTAATTAGCACAGCATTGTTAAACTCCATGGACCTGTACCAGTTTAGAGACACATGAGATTTGACCCCATTACTTTATTTAGTGACACTTATAGTAATTTCAAGTCAAGTCTGCATTGCTATATTCCAACAAGTAACACTCTTAAACTCAGCTGCTAACATTTCCTCCTCTAAATGTTGTGCAAGCAATTGTCTTTCCTTTATGATCAAACCTAGACCATGGAAGCAGGTGATTTTTTTGTTATCTGTGTAGCAGTTTATATCCTAAAGAACACCAACACAGTTTAGAGACTCTGAGGCACAATTATCCACTTTGTGAAGACAACTGCAGCCGGGGGAAATGCAATCTTTTTATAGTGATACGAGACAAATATATTTAAATAGCAAATACAATGAGTTTTCCCAATGACACTCTAGGCAGGTAGGAAGTTCTTGTTTATTCTTCGTAAAAAAAACAAGAAACCTAGCAGTGTTGTGTTATGTTTTGTGAGTTTAGAAGAACAGATTTGTTCTTTGATGACTGGGAAGACATCATTCCTTAAGAGGAATCACTGGCATCTCGGTGCACATAGATTTTCTTTGGCTCATCATCGTGATAAAGACTCCAGGTAACACTTTGTTTAATTCAAAAGTTATGGTAGGCTCATACCCAATGCTATGCATTTCCCTGAGAAGTGGAATATTCTGCATATATAAGCACGCTTCAAAAAAGATTTTTTAGTTACAGAGAAGCAAATTAGAATAGACTAAATGTCTGCAAGGGAAGAAAGGCCCAGTGTAGACTCTGATGGCAAATAATGTTGCACAGTTGCTACCTGAGAAGGAAACCTTTTGGCATAATACAAGACTCTATTGTACAGAGAGATGAAGCAGTCTTAGGGAGTTCAAAACATACCACCTATTTATGATGGTTTCTCTATTGCTCTTCTGATGAATACACTCCTGTCTCAAAGCCAGATTAAAAGGCAACCTAAAAAAATTCCGGTTAGGAATATTCTAGGGATTCACTTCCCTCATTGATTTGAACGACACAGCTGATGTGTGTTTGAGTGTTTTCTATGTTATAATTCAAGATCACATTAGCACATCATCATATCTTTTTAATATTCCCCACTCATTTCCAACCAATCTAGTCATTTAGCTCCTTTATAATACAGAAACAAATTCAGACTTCTAAAGAATGACTCAAATTCGTATAATAATTCAGATTAAAAACCCAGTAAAATCCATTAACTTTACCTAACAGCATTGTGAGTGTTAGTGTGGTTTCATTTCTTCCATACTCAGTTTCACCACCGGGGAGGCCTGAACAGGCACTTCATCTGTCTTATGCATAAAGTCACCTAGATCTTCTGGTTTGCTAGCAAGCCTAGCCAGAACTGTGAATAAGTATTTCAAGCTATCTTTGCTATCATTCTTCCCATTTAGTACTGTCAAAAATTCCTCTGAGTAATCTTTAACTAGAGAAAATGTTCTATCATCTGCCAGTGTCCTGCTTATCCATTGTGCACATCATCAGCAAATGCATTTATCTCCACAGCTCTAAATGGTGAACCTTTGTGTGCCCTTGTGTTAATGGTTTGGAGAAGCAAAGAAAGAGTGGGTGGAAGGAACATCAAGGGGTCATTCCTGTGGGAGCTGCTCTGTTCTCCCATGTAGGAAACAACAGGACAAGAGGAGATGGCCTTAGGTTGTGCCAGGGTAAGTTTAGATTGGGTATTAGGAAAAAGCCTCTTCACCAAAAGGCTTGTCAGGTCCTGAGACTGGGAAGTGGTGGAGTCACCATCCCTGGAGGGGTTTAAAAGGTGTAGATGTGGCGCTTAGGGATATAGTTTAGTGGTGACCTGGCTGTGCTGTGTTTGTGATTGGACTTGATGATCTTAAAGGTCTTTTCCAACCAGAATGATTCTATGATTCTGTGATTTTGCCCCAGGCAAAAGATCGTCTCTCTCTAAACTATTCCCAATGTGCCTTTATCTAAACTGCTCTTAAGGTCTCCAGTGGTGGAGATTCACAGTCCTCTCAGGCAATATATTTTTGCACTTAATTATTCTTACTGTTAAAAGGTTCTTCCAATGTCTAACACAAATATCCCTTTTTGCAATTTAGAGCACATCGTTTCTTGTCACATAAAATGGCTATGTGGAACAATTCGATCTTCCCTTTTCAAGAACCTTTTATGTGTTTGAAGATTACTGATCCTGTTCCTACTTGGTCTTTTCTCTTGAAGAAGCAATCTCAGCTCTTTGATTTCTAATAGGTCAAATTTCTACACCCCTAATCACTCTGCTCTGCCTTTAGCTGACCCAAATATTTTTTTGAAATGCAAACTGCAGAGGGAACATCACGCTTCAGCTACGGCCTCATTCATACCAAATAGACCAGAAAGGTTATTTCATGTATCTTAGAAAGATAATTCCTGCTTGTACATCTCATAATAGTATTTGGCTTTTCTGCAAAAGTGTCACTTTGCTCATAGTAATTTCAGGGATCCTCTCTTATTCTCCATCATCGTTATTTTTCTGCAGAGCTGCTGATTAGCCAGTTATTCCTTGAAGTCATCTTAGATGTTTCAGACTGTCTCTGCAAATTGCCAAGCTCATTCTGAATTCTCATCCTCCTAAGTGGTTGGACCTCTTTTCAGTTACTTGTCATCTTCTGTCCTAATAAATGCACTTTATTTTCCTCCATGTGCCTTGAGTACAAGTTTCCAGACATTTCTCTGCCCATCTTATAGTAGTTTAAGCCAGTCAGTGTCTTCCTTGCTATGACAGTGTCAGGTGAAGCACTGTCAGAAACCTCACTGAAGTCAAGCCATGAAGTATCTACTGCTTCTGCCCTATCTAAAAAGCCTGTTACCCTGTCATAGGAGGAAATGAAGTTGGTTTGGCAAGATTTATTTCTGGCTGTATTTGATCTGGCTGAGATGGAGTTAATTTTCCCCATGGCAGCCCCCATAGTGCTGTGCTTTGTGTGGTAGGTAGAGAGGTGTTGGTAACACACCGATGTTTTGGCTACCGCTGAGCAGGGCTCACACAGCATCAAGGCTGTCTCTCCAACATTCCCCCTGCTTCATCAGGCTGGGGGTGGGAAAGGTCTTAGGAGAGGACCGAGTGAGGACAGCTGACCCAAAATGACCAAAGGGATATTCCATTCTATATGATGGCAGCTCAGCAGCTGAATCTAAAAGAAAGGAGGAGGAAGGGGGGACATTCATTATTGCAAGGGGGAGCATTCGTTGTTGCAATGTTTGTCTTCTGGAGCAAATGTACTGGAGCCCTGCTTCCCAGGAAGTGGCTGGACATTGGCTGCTGATGGGAAGTAGAGAATAAATCTTCTGGTTTTGCTTCAATAAGCTGCCTTTATGTTGATGTTTTTTATTTTCCATTTTATTTTTTTCCTCCCCCTGCCCTGCTGAAGAGGGGAGTGACAGAGCAGCTTGGTGGGCACCTGGCATCCAGCCAGTGTCAACCCCCCACACTGACAAATCCATGTTAGCTGTCATTCATCTTTTTGTTATCTTCTAGAGGCTTACAAATTGTTTGCTTGGTTATTTGCTTCAGGATTTTTCTAGGAATTGAAGTTAAGCTGACAAATCTATCCTCCTTTCCCCCTTTTTTAAAGATAGGCTCAATAATTTCACTTTTCCAGTATTCTGGAACACCCCCATAAGCTCCCCAAGATAAGCAGTGACAGTTCTGAGATTGTCGTGACAGCTCTTTTTCTCTCACCTTGAGGTGGATTACCTAAGACTCAGTGACCATAAAAAATATATGTAACTAGTATAAGTACTTATCTTAGAGTTTTTCTTATTTAATTGCTTTAGCCATTCTGTCACATCAGCCTCTTTAGTAAAGGCAGAAGCAAAAGGCAGTAGACTCTATGGCTGGTTTGGATGTTGCTGTCCCATAGATTTCCCACTATATTTGGTTGCAAAACCAAGTTTTTTCTTACTCTTCTTGAATTGCCTGATTTCTGACAGTATACTCTCATACTCGATTCTGTCTTTGACCTGGATATTTCTGGTATAGCCCATGATTTTTTTTTTCAAAAATTTTATTTTTTAATAGCCTCCCATGAGATCTCTGACAAAAGCTTTTAAAAAAGTCAAATGAGTTTTGTCAGTTGTGTTTATGATAAACTGATGAGGTGATGTTAAAAGAACTCATCTGCCAAATTTAAAGAGTTAAGGCATTTCATACACTGATATATTTCTATCTAATATCAAAAGGATTTTCTGGTCACACAGATCTTCAAACATTTATTTGTATTTACTTTTAATAAGCACCATAAAACCTGTTTCAACAAGCAGCAATTTAATTGCATCATTGCGTTTGATCAGATGAACATCCTGCTCATAATAAAGCCTTCCCTATAAATAAACATAGAAAATACAAATTAAACTTCCACGTTAAATTGCATCCAACTTAATATCTCTATTCTTTCTTTACATGTTGTCAATTGAATTTTCTTCTGGAATAAAGTGTACACTGAAATGCTGCTATGCATATTTACATACTCATAGAAATTCTGCTAATACATTGTCTAACTTGGGATTTGCCCCCATTTCTGCCATCAGCATAACTACACTGATGTAAGCCACTTGTATTCTAGCAAAGATGATGAGACAGCTGAAAACTGGAGAAAAACATAAATAAAACAGAGTTGTTTTTCTTATAAAATAGACATTTTTATTCACTCTAAGTTTTCCATGAACATGTCAGTCCAAATTTCTAAATTTTGAATTATTGACGTTTTTACCCCAAAGCACCAATCATTTTTAGCATTCTGATGCACTAAGCACCTATCAGTTGCAACAGTTGATATTAAAACATTTTGCATTTTCAACTCTCTAAATTGCATGGATTGTATAAGAAAGTCTAAACAACACAAATCTACAGATTCCAATAGTTGTTAACGATGTTGAGTGAATAGAGGAGTGGGGTGCTAAACAAATCAGAGCTATTGGACATTGGCGAGTAGAAACCACTATATTAGTGCCTAAACTGAGCAGTGATCCATGTCCCCTAATTCTGGGAGATAGTTATGTTAAATTGATTTGAAAATAAGTGGACAGAATCATTATGCCTGCATTTATACCTAAGCTGATGGAAATCAGGTGGATTTTAGTTTTGCAATGCACCTCATAAATGGATGCTGAAGATCCCAACAAGGACTTCACTGCCTCCTTTCTCTCCACCCTATAGACTGTGATTATTTGATCCTGATGACATCTGCTCTGGGTGTATATTAAAATGAATTTAAATAAACCTACAGCAATAGTGTGTTGAAGCAACTTGAATATGGAGAAAGCTGTAGAACCTGTGATTGTTGATGTTTGTGGTCCTAGGAACCACAAGGAACCACACATGTAGTCATGGGGCTATGGATATATGCTGAAGACCAAGGTTTCTCACAATGCAAACTAAAACCCACATCACCATTGCCTTCGTTTGCTCCTGGAGAGTACATTCCTTTTCTTAAATATAATTTTTAGAACAGAATAAAGTACCGAGAGAGTTCACAACAAATGCAAGAAAATGGAATACGAAAAGTCATAAATATGTCCCTTTGTAGTTAATGCTCTGAGGGTGGTTTGGTTCTGCCACTGAAATATCCTGGCCTCAACACGGGGCAGAGAAAGTGGTCAGTGGAATTACTGGGGATAACTTAACTACAAACTGCTAGGCAATAGATTAATGGTTTTATTAGGTGATTCTACACAAATTCCTTGCCTAAGAGAAGGTCCACGTGGTAAAAATAAGGACAATAGGTGTAAATAATAAGAGGTGCTTCGTTGCAATGTGTAAGTATTCCTTAACAGTCAGTGCTTTTTACTGCATGTATCAACTTCCCACTCAGGCTTGTGCAATATGCAATAATCAGCTCTCACTACTGAAGAAAATATGTTTTGATAAATTTAAGTCATGAGTATCCAAATCCACAGAAGCAATCAGAAGCCCTACACCCTTGAAATAACAAATATCTTACAAACTTCAACATGATTTATGAACTCAGTCCCGTTGGGAAAGGAAGTGTCTTTAATGGGATATTTTTCTCTCCAGAAATTTATTTTCCAAATAATACGTTTAAGCCTTTCCTCAATATATATGGCCAGAAAAGAATTTATTGAATTTAAGAATTTCTAACTTAAGCTGTGATTTTTTTTTAGACAATATAAACAGTATCTAAAAAAACCCCAGTCTTTCGTGCAAACAGTTTATCTGATTCTTCTAGGCAGTCAGCAGTCAAGGACTGTGACTCAAAGCAGGACAAAAATCAGTTTACAGCTCTGATAGAGATTTGTTTTAATAGAAGTGATGATTGAAACTATGTACACTATCTGCCCCTATATCCATCCCCTTCTTCTGTAACCCGTAACACCCATGCTTGACTGAGCAGATGTGCCTGTCTTCAAATTCCTGCATCTGCTTGGGCTTGGACCTGGAAATTCTTGAGTCCACACAAGGAGGAGTGTCTTGTCCCAGATATCAACCTCCTTCTCCATATCTCCAGAAACGATTGATATTCCTTTGGTGGCATTCATGTTGAAATTAATGTGATTCTGCAAATTCCATTCCTGTGATGCCTATAATGCTAGTGCCATGTCATATACATCAAGTTGTTAGCTTAACAAGACAATTAATTTACAGCTCTGTAGCTGCTGAATGACAACAGGTCTTTCCAGGTGCTTACATTGAGGAGCCACTGAAATAGGGTAGGTATCAGAAACTACACTGGAACAAATCAACTATTTTCCAGATTAGCTGAAATGCTGAGATAATCTGTTCTTTTATCCAATAAAAATATATATTTTCAGTAGGAGGGCATGGAGACAGTGTTGTTAGTTTAAACACATGCATCACCAAGCATCCACCTCATTAGCAGTTTGCTGTAAGAGACATAAAGTCACTGGAACAGAACATGTTCACAGTGTAAATATCTCCCACTTTGAAAATAAATATCTTGGCTTTAGCTCAGCATTTATTTAGCAGTGGGAAACTGCTGTCCTGTGACAATATTCCATTTCATTGACATTATCTCTTAATGATGTTATAAGTGGGGACAAGTCAACCTCAGAAGGTTCAGAGGTTCAATTTTCATTAAGATAAGCATCTAGAAACTTTGAAAGCTTATGAGCTACTATTACAACTCTGGTTGTTATTTTTATTTTCTGATAAACAGTTCTCTCTTGATCCTAACCTCCTAAAAAAAATCTCCCCCAGATAATCTCTGTCCGTGTTTCCTACCAGAAGGGGTGGCTGCTGTGGCTCTGTGAGGTTCTGAGCAGGTGCTGGATGCTGCGGGTACTATAACCCTGAGATTTTCAGTGCAATAAATAAGATCAGAAAAGGACTTTTTCTACATAACCTTCAGTGTGAGGCTAAAGTATGGCCATTTCCTGCAGCACACATGGCTAGTAACACAGATGGCACAGGGTTGATGCCTCGATTTCAGGCATTTAGTACAACCAAGTCATTTACATTCCCTTTGTAAACATGATGAAGATTCAGCTCATGCTGGAAGGGACTTGAATTTACCTGACCTTGATGGAGTTTGTCTGGAAAGTTTGTGTCTGGGTTCTCATATTTTCTTTTCAGTTAGGTTCATCTAAACTGAACCTCTTGTGTTCTCCAGGAGAGTCATTACAGTCCAGGAAGATGACAGCCTTGCAACTATCTGCCAGTCTTGTACCTATAGGCAGCAGATTTAACCTTCTTTCTGCAGCTAATGCCTTAACCTTTGTTCTTTCCTCTGTCACAATGCCCTTGCAGGCTATATATCCTTTTACTTTTCAGCAAATTTAAGAACTTTCTTCCAACCTGCTTTCCCCCCTGTGTTATTTCAAATCTTATTCTTTTAAACTGCCCATTTCTAGTCTCTACATCCCTTTTGGCCAGATCCCTGCTCATAGATCTCTCACTATTATTTCTGTCACAAATTAGAAGTAATAAAATTTAAGCAAGACTGGTGATTTAGAGTGTACCAATTCTTAGGCTCCAACCTGTAAAATACAACAATTGCTAATTATTTCTTATCCTGAGCAGCAAATCTATCAAAGAGTCTGAAATTAGCTACCCCAGCCAGGGGGAAGCATTAAGAATACACAGATCTCTCGGGAAAATTAGTCTATATAACATCTTATTGCTGTTCATTTATTTCTCCTAAAAGTTTCTCTCCCACACAGAGGTTTCACTCATAGAGATGCAGGCATTAATCAAAATAAACAGCTAGTGTATGGGGCACACCGACATAATAGATCTACTTAACTCCAATTAAACCAAGCAGTGGGCAATGTAACCTCTCTTTGCTGTTGCTGCAGCTTTGCATATAAATTGTGGGAGGCAAGTTTGCTACTGACCGCTCAGTACAGTCTCTAGAGCTAGGCACTTAACACCAGTTCAGAGACAACAATTGCTGGGCTGTACAGTTTACTAGTAAAAAAAAAAAAAAAAAAAGAAAAAAAGAGTTGCATCTTCATGTAGAGATCCCTAAATGAGTGTAATGAGTGTGTACTGTAAAAGTCAAAGATGTGTTCAAAGACAGCAAAGTGCTTTCTCCTAATCTTTGCGATGCATGCCTAAGAATTTATAACAGTATTCCCAAGTCCTGTGATTTAATGTGAGTCCTATGAAAACAGACGAAACTTATATTTTCTCAAAACTATGAATTTTCCATAAGATCTTGAAGAAAAGCATGACAATGTGACTCAGTTGTGCCCTTAGACTCAAAAACCAATGCAAAAGCAAATCTTACATTTCGTCTTTATGCCTTATGATGAATAAGATACAGCCAAATGCATAACATCATGTCAGTATATAATAGATGTTTATAATATAATATATGTCCATAGGAAGGAGACATTATAGGTCTGGTGCATGATCTCAGCGTTGTCAAAACACAGTGACCATGCCACAGACTGATAATACCCTATTATATTTATTTAAAGGGTTATTTTTTCTATCACTCCACCTCTACCTCTGCTGTTTACTGTGAAATGTGGTCTCTTCCAGCAATAAAGATTCATATACCTGTGGTTATTTTGTCATTTATATGCAGTTCTATCATCATGTTTTAATCTCTGTTTTAGGGGGTGTTCTGTTTACTACACTGCAATGATTTTTGAATTAAGCTCAGGAAAAAGTGTTACTACATCAACTATATCTTTGAATATTTGAATATATTTGTTTGCTTAAACATTGGCTTAGTCAGACAGCACCAAGGATTTGTTTTTAAGTACAGGGTTTGTAATAGACAGATGACTTTTCTCTTGGTGGATTCTAATTGCTTGTAACCCAGTGGGGAAATGTTTGTTATTGTATATATTGATTTTTTTTTTTAACTAAGAAAGCAGAATTTTTAAAATTAAAACAGAAATTAATACTTCATAAACCAGTACTCAATCTGCAAACCCAGTTGGAAGTAATGGAACTATAAATTTAAAATTATGCTTGTAAGAAATAGACTCAGATCTTTTTTTTATGTGGTCTAACTCTTACCTGCAATACTTCAGATCCAAAGTTATGCTTGTAATGAAATTCTTAGTTGTAATGCCCTGCAGAACATATTGAGATAGTATGAAAGCAATAAGAACAGCAACAATATTAAAAATATTGTTTTCAATATGGAAAGAATATAAAATAGTTTCTTGTGTCTGCAGGTTTATACTCATCCCTTTGGTTCCATCTTACTCTATGGCAAGACAAATGAACTTTTATAATTTGAGTGGTGATTATGAAGAGTATTGAAATATGATCACTGCACAGGACAAATTATGGTGTAAAAGTAAGGTGGCGAAGTGCTTGCCATGGCATACAGCTCTTCAGTAAAAAAACCCCTTAGCTATACTTCATGCTGATATTGCCTTTACAGTCGTTAGCATAACAACATTTGCTTTGATTTTTTAATACACACACTATGTTTTGTATAAGTACATATCGATTTTAATGATACTTGAAAATTCTGATCTTCATCGAGAGCTGGCAACAGGAACAGTACAAATGGCCCAATAGTAATAAAATAAATAAGACCTCTTGCTCTTTACTTTAAAAATGTACATAAGCGTTCTTTTCCCAAATTTCAGAAACAAATAAAACAGAGAAAATTCCAAACAAAAATGTGCATCAAGTAACAAGATGGATCACATACAGGTGCTATGAAAAGCTGGAGAAAACACTCTTCTCTCTGCCTCAAAATCCAACAGCTTGAATTTCCTGTAAACACTGATCACATACATACCAGATTATCACATTAGAAGCAGAGCCTCTTGGAATAGTTTGCCTTGCTCCCACAGTTCCTTACTTAAGTGCTTCTTCTGAAGCATTCTTTTTAGGCTAACCAGAGTCTGAAATGTCAAAGACTCATTTTGATTTTTGAGAGCTTTTATGGAAGGTATGAAAAAATTACTGAAAGCTCAAAGTCTCTAGTAAATCTTGTGAAGTACATGACACAGACAAACTGTGCTCTTAATCCCTCTGTGTTCTATCAAAAAAGGAAAATATTTGGTTTTTCTATTTTTTTTTTCCCTTAAGTACTGGAAGATATTCAGAGGAACGATGTCTGTCATTTCTGTAGGTTTCAGTGCCAGCTTGTAGTTTTTAACAAAGGGATGTGGCACCTTTTATAGACCCCGAGTCTGAATAGGAATAAAAAGGGATTTAGTGTCTCCAGGACCCATAGCAACTAACGGTGAACAGCATCCTGCTACATCCATCAGCATATATGGCACCTTAATCAGTTCTAGCCTAACTAATGATGGATGAAGAGACAGGCAGGTGCCAATGCCATGCTCTTGCACTTTATCACAGGGGCTACAAAGCAACTGTCATGCACAGACAAACTTTCAGACTAGTGCTGCCATCACGTATTTGCATTTCAGTTCCACACAAGTCAACGTGGTTTCACTGCGTGGAAGTTATTCTGTGTTCTGCTGAAGCATACATTCTTGAAACAGAAGCTGTTTTATATCTGGAAGAATTAAAGCTACAAAGACTTAAAGTGAAAATATCCACTGAATGAATGAAAGTTGAAGGTAACAGGAAACAATCACTTCCATTTAGAATGATCATGACTGATAGTCACTTTCAATTAAAATATTTACCCTGTTTTTATAGGGGTGTTTACATTTTATTCAAATGTTTTGACCCCATCTTTTAAGGCACCGAGCACCATTAAAAATCAATAAGACTGAAGGACATTAGAGGATGCATTAGATTCCTGTAGGATTACCTCTCAGGACTGAGAAGTACTAAAGAAAAAAAAAATCCTTTTTGATTCGTCATATTGTGGGCACTGTACAGTAGGTGCATATAGCCTTATATTTTCCATTAAATGCTGTTTCCTGCTCTACCAGTGGGATTTTTCTGAATCCTATTTCTTTATCTGAACCCTACTTTGTGAGAAGCAAGACTCATCCTGGATCACTGTAATACAAGTCATAATCAGCTGTGATTTCTGGAGCAGATCATTTTGCATTTGAAGGTGAGTCATTACTGCATTATGTTAGCATCCAAAAGTCCTGTTCAGGATGTGAAATCTCTCATGCCAGGCACACACATAAACATAGAAAACTTTCGTTGAAGTTTGCAACTGACGTGGGAAAGACAGATCAGAACTTGGAGAAAGGTATATAAATTCAATACTGGATGAATCCCACTTTGTACTGATGGCAGATCCTTGGATGGAGATTTTCTTCTTCAGTCCAGCAAGGCCTCTTCCTTATCTTACTGTGGCTTGAGACAAACTTGAATGTTATCTTAGGTAACTAAACTGCATGTAAGGAAGATGTGTTGCAATTGCAGAGACAATTAGAGTTTGTTGCATACATACTTGTCCTTGTAAATGCCATGAGCAGCGTGAAGGCAGTTTAGCCTTCTGGAAACCCACAGTCCTATTTTTCATATTCTCTTTCCTACATTCTAATGCCAATCTGTCTGAAGTCTACAATATCAAATCAGCCTCACTTAAGATGTCATAAAAGAGATGCATGGCTTACATTTTTGTTCCAGGACCAACAGGCTCATTTTAATGTAAAGCTGCCTTCATTAAATATCTTTATAAACTTAAGGAAAATAGAGCAGCTAATTCTCCCAGCCTGTGTATAAAATCTCAGTGCCAGATGCATTACTTTAATAAAACCCCAGGAACAGCAGTTTTTAGATTTTTTTCCAGTTCAACTTTCAAAAATTAAAAGCTTTTCCCTTTTGATATAGTTATTGAAAAAGCCTTTAAAGACAATCACGAAAGACTTCCAGTTTGACCTGAACAAAGATACTGGGATTCAGCAAATTCAATTGATAGGATTAGTACTTCTCTCTAGCTATCCACGTTAAGACAATTAAAACAGGAAATAGGAATAATAAAGTAAGGTAGAAGATCCAGGGAATAACATCTTAAGCTTAGCTATTTAATATCTAACAATTTTTCTGCTATTTCCACATCTGTTCTGAACAAAAGCCTAGGCATAACTGACAGCTAAATCATTTGTATCCTAGGCTATAAGACATCACAGTGAGAGTGCAAATGGCATGCTTAGGGTACAAGAAGTGTCTGCAGGTAATAGGTGGGCAAAATTAGAGAGTCTTGCTGACTGCAAAGTGAGATCTGTTAGAGTCTCAAGAGCTTCCTTAGGAACCTGTGGGAGCTCTGTAGCTTTGGTCATTTAAATCAGATTGAACATTTTAACAGAGAACATACATCAGAGAGCCATCAGTGATATTTAAGACATCATTTGCAATACATCCAATACGCTAGGATTTTGTAAAGTCAGTATAAAGTAATGTGGGAGAGAAACTAAGAAAAAAATACCTGGAAACAAGCTTATACAGGTTCCAATTCAGCAAAGTACTGGAAAATCGTGGCCCTCTCCTCCTTCCAATAAGTTTACAAGACTGCTTTATGGCTATGATACTGCTGTAGCCCTTGGGAACTTGATTGCACACCCTTGTGCTGCTCCAGAACTTATCTGTGAAGGGATGACTGGCCCGTGTACAACAGTGACAAAGCTTGCATGCAGTCCAGTGGAAATAAAAACAATTCACATATTTAACTAGGAAGGCTGGTCATGAGGCAACACAGAGAATTGTAAAACTCATAATTTAATTTGCATTTTTCTCCTCAATGTAGTAAAAGTGTTTTCTGAGATGTATTAGATGCCTTGCATCTCTGGAGAGGGTCTGATATTTCTTTGGGATGGAAGTAGACCCAAAATGAGAAGCTAACCAAAGCCAAGTGACCCCTGCAATGCCTGGACAGATCACAATCAAAATCTACAATGGGTTTTTTGTACCAAAAGCTGAACTTTGGCTGTAAGGTTCCTGTCCTCTCAAAAGAATACAAGACAAATTCCATAGCCTGGAAAGTATGCCAACTGAGGTAAATTTGTGTAGAGTTTAATTTTTTTAAGAAATAACCCAATTAGGGGTATTTCATTTACTGAATTTCACATTAGGAATAGTCCTACTGAAGTCAATAGCACGAGTCACAGCATCTTGTACCATTGATAACTTCTGTAGGAATGAGACTGGTAAAAGGATCTCTGTTTCCTTGGAGATCACATGCTTTGGAACCGCTCAAGCAGTATCACAATCTTCTGTCTTAATAATACCTTAATCATTTCCATGGAAAAAGCTTAATATATTAAGATATCACAGGAAGATTGAAGTCTTTAGATAACCAATAAATAACAGGGAATTAATAACTCCTACTATTCTGGTTTAATGGGACTAAGGCTGAAGGAGAGAAAAATAGACCAAGAAGCTATTATCAGATTTTTCATTTTTTATGCTTGGAAACCTTTTAATTTCAGATTTCAAAATAGTGTAGAATTTATAAATATAATAAGCAGAATATGCAGAAGATATTGTATTCAAAAGAAGAAATAAATGCATGTAAAATAAGTTTCCTTTGAGAAACATTTAATTATTACTCTGAAGGCAAATTAAATTTATTAATGTGAGATGAGAGGAAGTGTACAATTTCTTGGTTTTCTTTGGGCACAGTCGTATTATTAAACACCACAGAGAAATCTCCAGTGAACCCCTGTCTGAAGGAAGCTTATTTTGGCTTCCCAGATCCACATCCCTGACAGAAGTTAGGTGATTCAGAGAGTCTAATCACTCAGCCTGAGTTTTCTCACGATTCCCATAGTTGTGGGATATGGAATCATAGCGGAGTTTAAGTTCTTCCAGTTCATGGGAATTGAGACTCAGATACGGCTACAAAGTTAACAGCTGCCTCAGGACTGCCTGCAGAATTCGAATGCTCTCCCTTAAGAAGCCACAGATGTAATTGGAGCCCAGTGTGAACAGGGTGCCTTATTCACCGTGGCCTTTTGTCTGCAGTGCTTAGATTCAAAGGCATGACCAGGGAAGATGTCCCACTGAGGCCAGCTGTCTGGACTCGTGCCAACAACTTAGATTTGCTTATGTTGCCTATGGGAGGAAGGACTGATGCAACCTGTTATGCAAAAAGCATAATATAAAGAGAGCTAGTCAGAAAATGGCTTTTGCCCTGAAGAAAAAAAAAATAAATCAGAGAAAAGGTTATTTAATAAGCATTAATAAATATATTTTTTGAAGTTTTCTATATTTTTCAGTTTATGACTGAAAACCTAAAAATTGATTTTCTAATTTTGTTTCCTCCAGCCCAAACCTGCAATTTTTACCAAATAGGGACATTCCATTTCACTGAAAAGAGCTTTCCATCAAAAGACAGTTTCAAAAAGTTTTAACTGCTCTAATTAAACTTCACCAGGAATAATTCTTGAAAGCATGTCTTATAGCTGCAGAAAACTATGTTAATGAACACTTGGATGCTGCAGTCCTTCTCAAACATCCTAATATATCCTTAGTGAAAGAAGAGAAAGTTTATATTCTGCCATTTGTGCCTATGTATGTCTACAAAACTCATTCTCTGACTGAAAAAATGCAATGGAAATGCAGTCAAAAATTTTTGTTAGTTGCTGGACTTCTTTGGCCAGATGTTAAAATATTCTGGTCCCAACTAAAAGTCAACTCAGTTTCCAGCACCCTGTGGCCAGTATCCAGTGGTGAAAATGGGAGATGATACAATTCCAGCCCGTGCCCCAGACACCAGTGTTTTCAGTGTTTTCAGTGTTTTCAGTGAGTCAGATGTGGTGTCTTGATATTTTATATGGCTTGAAAAATATATTTTGTCTCTAATTGAATGGGTTTCATGACACAATGGCAGATATCATCGAATTCCAGAATCACACACACAACTGTTTAGATTGGAAGGGAACCCTGGAGGTCACCTGGTCAAACCCTCCTGCTCAAGCAGGGTTGCCTCGAGCTAGTTGCTTCCACTCTCTCTCAGACTCCTTTCTGTGTTTAAGTTTGGCCAGGAGCTCCTTGTTTATCCATGCTGGCCTCCTGGTGTTTTTGTCTGATTTGTATTTGTAGGAATGGATCTCTCTTGATCTTGGAGGATGTGATCCTTGAATATGAACCGCCTTTCTCTGAGCCTCCGTCCCTCCAGGGCTTTATCTCATGCAATTCTTCTAGGCAGATCTTTGAAGATGCCCAAGTGTGTTCTGAAATCTGGGATTGTGAGCTTGCATTTCACCCTTCTTGTCCTTAGGATCTTGAACACCATCTTATGGTCACTGCAGCCACGGCTGCCTTTGACTTTTACATCCCCAACAATCCCTTCACTGGTGCATATGATGTCCAGCAGAACACTCTCCTCGTTGGCTTCTCTGTCACTTGGAGAAGGAAGTTATCATCAATGCATTCCAGGAACTTCACAGATTGCTTGTGCCTGTTGTTTGGCCCTCCAACAGATAATCTCTCTGCTTATTATTAAGCTAAATTAGGTCTATCAGACTGTCAATTTTGAGTGTATTTGTCTCCAAGACATAAACTTTCTGTAGGAGATTGGTCAAAATGAGGGCCATAGCTCTAACAGAAGTATTTTGTCTCACTTTGGTAAAGCAGTGCCCTGACAATTTGGGAAAGGGCACAGTAGAAATAACCCCAATTAGCAGGTACAAAAAATAGTCCAATCTATGTAACACAGGAGAGATGCTATTTTTGATCAATTCAGTAGACAAGGTAATTTTGCCTTCATCCAAAGAACTGCAGATAATTCTCAGTTTGTGCAGATAAGTGGAGTGATCAGAAAGTTCAGTGTGAGTACCCAGAAGCTTTCTCCTTTTTGAGGCATCTAAAGACAAAGTGAACACCCCTCTAATCATGTCCAGAGAAGAGCAAAACCAATTAAATATAACACCAGCACAATTCTGGGAATATAGTTGCATCAAACTCTCAAAGAGCCCCACTAGCAGCAAGTGAGGGATCTCAGCAGGCCCTTAGGCAAGCCTAAGTTACATCAGAACTTGATCCAGGTTCAGTAGTACTGATAAACCTTGGAGCAACTTGGCCCAAAGAAATTAATTAGAAGGGGGGAAAAAAAGAATAATGATTTTCAGAAAGCAGGTATTTCTCAGCAGTCCTGATTTCCAGCCTGTTGGACTTGCATGTAGAAAACAAGACATTCAATCAAGCACTGTTATGTAAGTGCAGCTCTTTGAAAGCACTCCATATACAGTATAAATTCTACAGGCAGAGTGTTTTAAGCACTTGGAAACTGCAGAAGATGGATATGGACTCTTTCTAAATCCATATAGCTTTGAAAACAGGAATAAAAAGAAGAAACATTGAGAGGTGAGAGGCACGGCTTATAGGGAGAGGTAATATCTTTTATTAGAATAACTGGTGGTGTTGGAAAAAAACAATCTTTCCAGCACAAAAGCCCCTTAAAGCTTGTCTGTTTCTTTTCTCGTCTATTAGTTTTTCTCAGAAAAGACATTACTTCTACCTACAAGTCCTGTCTCTCTTCTATGCTCAGACAATCACTTAAAAGAATATATTTCACTTCATTTAAGTGCTTTTGAATAATGAAACCTGTGTTCCTTGCTTGCTCAGATGAAGAGTTTACTCTTAGGGCGCTGAGGGTAGTTATTTGAATAGGACTGGGATCTGCCCTTTAAAGGGCAATGGGGAGAAGAGAAGGGTCAAAATGAATTTACAGAACCTCATTTTTCAGGATTAGTTTATCTGCCTTCAGGCAAACAATAGTTTTCACATACCTTCACTCATCTTTTGAAGGTACTGCTCCTCGTGAGAGAGGCCAAAGAAACAAACCCTGAAGTATCTTTCTCCTCATGAAACTCAAAGCATTTTGTAGAGATTAATTAATCAAGTTCTAATGTCCCTAGCAGGCTTACAAGTGTTTTGCAAGTGACACCATGGCAACAGAAGTGCTGAAACCCATATTTCAAAGAATGTTATACAAAAGCAATGGAGGACAGAAGAGCGTATTCTTCTGTTCACATGGCAGGGTTCATTTTCCTAAGGTGGGGGGAATATCAAATCAGACTTCTCGTAAGAAATGGGAAACTTTTCATGTTAGTATTTTTCAGGCATTTATTTTCTTTAGCTTTCTAATTGACTGCAATGCCTCCTAAGGTGTAATACAGTATCAAGGCAGGCTGAAAAGCTACCAAGTGATGGTCACTGTGATCGGCATATATTTAATTTGCTTTTTCATATTTATCCAGCAGATGTCCACATCTGAGTTAGTCACAGTAGGCTCTCCAGAGTTAATGGTGAGGTACAGGCGTTTTTAGGCTGTAGCTAAAATGAATCTGCTTTAAAGATTTATTTTCAGAAAAGTTAAATTGTGCCTGAGAAGCATATTTTTCTTCATTGTCTATAAGGATGGCAAAGAGTGGGGGTGAATAGCTGAGATGATTTCTGTACACGGTAGATGCCTACATTGATCAGATGAAACCCATCTTCTACTGCCAAACTTCATCAGCCCATCAAGGAATGATTTCTTCTTTACAGCTCAATCCCTTTTCATCTGCTCTGTCTGTGGTATTCAAATGTTTTAGGCACACTGTGTCATCCCTCTGAAAATCTCATGAATGTTATCTTTTATTTATGCCCTCAGAATTGCTGCTGATTATATTACAGCAATGTCTTGAAGGCTTAAACAAGATCAGGGCCATCTCTGCTGGTCACTGTTCAAGCAGAGTGGCTGCATCAAAGACAGGGTTCTGATATTTTTGAGCTTGGGATACACCTCCATTTCACACTCCAGTAAGATCCAAATATGTGTGAAACTCTCTCCCTACATCTGCTGCCATGGTTTCCATAGGAAGTAGAGTTTGGTGCATGGCCCAGCCAGGACCCTAAGCTACGTGACTGCAAATCAGGAAGTTGGTCTGCCACCAGATGGTTGTGCACAGTAGCTCCAACATGGTTAGGAGTAAGAATATACCCAAGGGAGAAAATCAGCCAAATTATTAGATCATGTCACCCCATTTTTGTTTGTGAATATGAAAAGGCGAGGCACAAAGAGATTGATCACCCTGCAAAGCCGAGAGAAGAGTCTGAAACAGAAGTCATCTCTTAACCTGCAAGACATTCTTCTTTAATGTACAAACACTTTATTGTGTAGTCTTAAACATTTTGCCCACAATCACACAGCAGCTGCGAGACAAAGCTATAACCCAGGAATTATGACACAGAGTTTTAGCTGAGACTCAGGAGCTATAAAATCTGCAAACCTATGGGAAAAAGATCTAAAACATATAAAATGCACTCAGTTCCTGCGTTTTCTTTGAGAACTGAAAGCTGGAGCAGGAAAAAAATACTTCAGTAAGTTCTTAAAAAATAGTGTAAAAGGCCTATTCCTTTAAAATCTGTGATGGAGCATTAAAATGTGGAGTTCAAAACTGTAGCATGATCTATTGTACACAGACGTGAATTACTCGATATTTGATTGTTTTATTACTTCCATCTGAGCTAACCTTCATTACTTGGATTTTACAAATTTAAGGACTTGCCAGCATGCTTGCCAGTTAAATAAAGGGCACAGCTAAGGTCTCCGAACATCTGGTCCAAATACTTAATCATCTTGTTGCATGAAGGCTGGTATTTTTATCTTGTACCCTGATTGGGTCTGCCTAATTTTTTTTCACAAATTGGTATTTAAACCTCAAAACCTTTAGCTAACTACATCTGTCATTGATATTTTATTGTTTAATTTCTTTTTATAGAGCCAAATTACATCTCTCCCACATACAGCCTGCACTTTACATGTCTAATTTGTCGACATGTTCTATAATGATAATTTCATTGATTTAGAAAGTGACATTATGAGCAACATATGTTCAGTTTAGCAGTAAACCTTGTTAAAGCAATAATGTCCCATTCTTCCCTCCACCCTCCCCAAGTTCAAATATAACCCACATTAGGAGGCAGCTGAGTCATTTAACTGCTTTGATTCTTGTAAATATAGAAACCTGCTAGCTGTTTAGCTTTACACTTTGGCTGCATATATTTCCTACTTTGGGTTGCTAGGAAAGGACAGTGCAGAGATTAATTATGCTACAGTACTTAGTCTAAAAGCATGTTATGTGTTAATTTGCTTTGGAAAGGACACTTGGAAGGTAAAATTGTGCTTTAAAAAAAAAAAAAAAAGATACACCACCCCCCCTCCCCAACCAGGACATTCACATAAAAAGGATATAATTGAGGAACATCAATTCACAGACAATAATGAGAAGATGCCCTATTACTTTCTCCCAATTATCCTTAATATAATCATCAAGAAACAGACCTATTTTCATATTACTTGTGAAACAGCTGAGTAATAAAAAGGAATTATTTTTATAGACTCCAGAGCTAGTTAAATGTTTTGCCATCTGTACTGGTGTGAGGCCTTTCCCCAAAGTGTTTAACACCTGACTACATTTTGATCTGGTAAAACAGAGTTTAGTGATTTCAGGATTAGTCTGAAACTTTACACTGGAATCTCAGCTCAGTTTTTGCAAAGACATTTTACAAGTACTTTACAAGCCACAACAAAACCCACTGAAGCTTATAATGCAATTTACTAAAAAAGACACAGATCTCTTCTGAAGAGTGTAAAGAAAGGGAACAATAATAAAAAGGAAGTTAAATCTTGTTTCAGTTTTGAAAAGGGAATCCATATTAAAAACAGCTAAAGAAAATAATTATTGCAGTGCAGTGGTCTGAGAAGAGGTCTGAGTCAGGAGACTCATCAAGAGATGTTATCTCCACGTTGTGAACATGCTTGACCTCTGCAGATCACTTTTATCTGCAGGTCAAGTGTCAAGAACGGATTATGAAGAATCCTGTTCCTCTGTTGGCCATCCCACTCTGTCACAGGTACCAAAAAAGGGCACAACAAAAAAAAATTTCCCTGTGGTTTTTCTACATACGAGTTCTCTTCGAGGGATTTAATAATGATCATTTTTGGAATATACTTAACAGGTTAAATTCTCTTGCTGTAGTTATGCAAGTTCTTGCTGTGTGGCTGTATTTTTCATTTTAAGTGGGTTTTTATTAAGTGGAATAGACATGATTGTGCTTCATTCACCCTCTGGAGTAACATAAGTTTTCTTCCAAGATTTTCAGATCTTTCCCCATTGTATTTGAATAGATTAATAGCACATATATGGGGGGTGGGGTGGAGTAAGAATATTTCTCTATATTCAGTTTCTGAAACTTTATTCTTTGAATAAATTTTCAAAAACACTTTTCCAATACAATTTTTCAAATTACACCTTGAAGCTTTCTTTTATTTTTTTTCCCCTTTCTCTATGCGTTTAATTCACTGTCTTTCTGTCTTTTTGCTTGTTTTTATTTTCTTCTTTAATTAAATAGGCTTCTAAATAAATTCAGTTTGGTTTTTTTTTGTATTTTTTTTCTCTAGAGAAAAATGTCCACTGTATATATGCTACACCTGTTTCTGTGAAGAGCAATCTACAAATACTAGAATAAATCACACATTTCTTTTCACACTTTGTCTGAAAAGAAGTGTTATGACAGTCTAGAATGAAGACGAAAAAATATTTCTCCACAATGAAAAGTATTTCATTATGATAATACTGGGGAGGGGAAGTGGTTTTACTTTATGTTAGCTGAAACAAAGCAAAAACCTCAGAGAAAGGAAGGTAGCCAGTGTTTTTCACACTGAACATGTCAGTCAGCTAACTTGCATGGATAAACAGCCTTTCTCTCCACAAATTCATCTCAAATTAGTTGCCACTTGCTACCGTATTTGGGTAAAGAATCTCACTTTTTCCTTAGTAAAAATGAGGTCTTTGAGAGCAGAACATTTTTCTCTCAGTTTACTGAATTCAGGAAAGAAGAATAACATAACTTATTTGAAGGAGAAAACTGTTTCTATCATCTATCTGCATTCCTATAGGCTTTACATACCTTATTCATTATCAAATATGGTGATGGGTTTAATAGGCTGATGACACTGTGGTTTAATGGGCAGCACTCCACAAGGATGCTTAAATCCAACCTTATGGGATCACAGTGAGGAAATTGTTTCATTTCTTAATTTTGAATGACAGAGGGTCACTTAACAATGCCTTGGGATTTATGGGCATTCTTCTGCAGAACTCTGTTTAGCCAGAGCTCTAGCAAGCCTCCCACCTAATCTCACAAGCTGGATCCTATTGCTTGTATAAGACAAATTAAAAGTCCTTTCTACTTGTTTCAGCTTGAAAAGCAACAAAACTATGAAAGCCTGTTATTTTAAGAGTATGAAAGCATGTCATTTTTTGAAGGCATTGTGTCAAGCACTGTAATCCATCTGTGGTGCACAAAACTCTCTTGGAAAATCCCCGATTTGTACAACAGACCAAACACTGCAGTGGTAGAGATTAACAATTGCTGAAGCAAAGCCTTTTACCCTGAGACAACCGATTAAAAACTTGGCTTGATAATGAATAAGATGCATTTCCACCTAAAATCTGTCAAAAAATCGTAAACTAAGTTGAATGCACTCAGTGTGAGTTTCAGCAGACAGTTTTCCCCATTTCAAAAATGTCACAATTTGCAGCATAAATAGAACAGCAAACTCATCTAGAGACTGAGTTATTTTCCACACAAAGATATGATCAGTTAGTTCAGCCTTGTAGAAAACAGTTCAGGAAAAAAGTCCAGCATCCAGCTCTAAAAGTGCGTGGGCACTTTCATGAAGTATCAGTAACTTTTGCAGTCATGAAGATCTGGAGACACAAGTGAGGCAAGGCACGTGGAGAGAGGCAATCCAGAGGCAATCTTTGCTTTGGTCAACTGATAAATTTCTGCTCTCTTTTGGCTTTAACAAATCTCCATTGTAATCATGCTGAATCTTCTCATATGTTTATATTTTGTCAAGCTTAAGGGGCTCGCTGTTTCACTAGCTGAAGTTGTCTAAAAAGGATATCTATTCATTCCTGTTTGAAGAATATGGTTGCAGGTGTCCATCACAGATCTTCAAAGCATTCATATGATGGAGTGCTAGAGGGGGCTCTTGGGAGCACCAGTTTAAGAAATCCTCCTCCATCTCAAGAGTAGGTGTGATTTTTTTTTCTGTCTCTGATAGAGTCCACCCCCTCTTTGTCTACAGTTAGCTGTTTGCCAGAAAAGACTTATCCTTGGGGTTCTGAAAAATACTTCTGAAGAGCAAATTTTTTTTGCCTTTGGAATAGCCACACCACAAAGAAGGATTTCACTTCCTACCTTGTTTTCAAAGTGCATAAGTGAATTAAGCAACATGTTTTACTGACGGGCAAAACAGTCAAAGCTGAAGTGTAGGGATTTCATCTGCTTGGCGAGTGGTGTATTTGTATCATAAATCTGTCTTGGTTATGAGAGATCCCGAGTATGCATGTGCCTGTGTTTGTGTAGAAGTCCTTTAAAAGCATTTGCAGGATACCAGCAATAAATCTGCACCACCTTTTACTGTTCAAAATTTTTCACTGATGGAACAATAATTCTAGTTCAAAGATTCTTCCAGTTTCAATGACTTTGCCAATTTTTCATATGTTGTATAATGGGAATGCTAAAGGATATATCTGTATAGATAACTTTGATCCAAAGGTCCTGTGGCACATGAGTTAGACTGTCAGTGAAATGTATTGGGTGTAAGTTTTTAAAGAGACTCAGTTGCCATAAAACATTTCAGACAAAGCATAGTCTTAGTAAAAAAGCTTACTAAACTTATACAACTTTTTCATTGAGATTTTAGCCAAATTCTTGTGTAATGGTTAGTTCCAATCATTTAATCAAAATGCTCTTAATGGGAAATCTGCAGTCAGATCAAATTGAACTTTGATTTACCAAGTCTTTCCAGTTGAGTTCATCTGAGACCAAATTTAAACACTAAGATAAAAGACTATTATTAAAAATTAAATAATTGAAAAAAGATGTAGATGTTTATTTGATATTATTACCCACTCCTGGTTAGTATGAAGAAGCAGCATATGAGATGAGGAAGTCTGGTTGAGTCCTGTTGCAGGACTGAGCCTTACATTTGTGTATGGAATTTTTCCACGGGTCACTTGAAGCTACTTGGAATTGAGTCTCAACATCCAGCTGACATTTCATCATCAGAACTAGATTCAGTGCCTGGTCCTGCCTGTGGGTAGGGGCATGTACAAAATTGCAAGTTCTTACAAAGTAACTTTTATTTAAATATCCATAATTATCATCTGATGCAAAGCAACCGTTTGCTTTCCAGCAGTACATAGCTCCAAAGAAGGACACAAAACTGACTTACTCTGCTATTAATTTGGGCAGTTTTTCTGCTATTCTAATCTGTGTTTGGCTGCAATAGGACTCTAATGGCAGCACCAGACTTCCAGTAATTTACCTGCACATCACATTTTTGTGTGACCTCTAGTCCTCCTGACATGGGAGAATTCTCTTCTTGGTCATCACAAAGCCCTGAGAGGCATTATGCAGTTTTCTAATATGTATACTTAAAAGGAGGAGAAAAATCATTATGATGTACTCATTTAATTTCAAAACTTTGGCACAAAAACATTAACTAAAGCCTGCAAATAGCAGCTCCGATATATATATATATTTATACTTTTACAGAAAAATTGTGTGTAATTTTAATATATACTTATATATTTTCCCTAAACAGTTACTGAGTATTTGATGCTTGTGCATAGACTGCTTTTAACTTACAAGTTATTTTGATGTAAATTGACACAGATAATTTATATTAACTACAAGCAAACACATAATTAATATTTTAATAGTTGTGAACATTTGAGACTGGTCTAGGTCTGCCTCAGTCCTTCTAAATGGAAGCTTTATTTCACAGCATTTTCAAGTGAAGTATGTCAGCTTTCAAATTAAATGATTTTTTTTTTTTCAGATTTTTCCCTTGGGCTCTTTAAGACACTAGAAAACACTCACAGCTGAGATCCAACAGGGGTATCCTTAACAGATTAATGTTGTAGCTATTCACCTTCCCATCTCCTACAATAACAGTAGCTTAGTTCTTTTGTTTCTCTTTCATTAATTGGTGCATTATGTGCACCTAAATTCAGTTGCCAGAAAAATAGTCCTTTTAGATGAAATGCCTCAATTCCTTACACATCCAGGAAAGAAACAGCACCATTGCATGCGTCTGCCTCATGCAGTGAAAGGCTGTTTCACCCTGGAGCTGTGGCTTTTTGCATGAAAGTGCTGGTTAAGCTTTGGTCCTGCTCTGGGTGGAGCAGAGCTCTGCAGCAGGGACAGCTTTATTTTCCCAGCTAGCAAAGAAATAGCGATGAGTCTGCTGGATCTGGTGGGAAGGAAACTTTGTCAGCAGATAAACCACAGTCAAAGGAACTGCAGAAATCAACAGTCAGATGGAAAGAAAGTTGACCGTGTCAGCATCTTGATGTACTGCTTTCAGTCTCTAGGTGCTTAGCTAATGGGCAATGTGGAGTGAGATGGGTGCAGCAGAATGTGAGCAGAAACCACAATATACCTACACCGACAGTGCACAGAAGAAAACCTCTTGGTATTTCTCTCTTTCCAGATGAAATAGCCCTAAGAGAAGAGTGGACTGTGAGGAGACAGATGATCCCACTGCAAAGGGGGAAAACTGCACAAGGGTTGCATATGGGTTCCCCATATCATAGAATGATAGAAAGTCTGGGCTGCAAGGGACCTCCAAAGGTCATCTAGTCCAACCCCCCTGCAATAAGCAGGGACATCTCCAACTAGATCAAGCTACTTAAAGCTTCATCCAGCCTGATCTTGAATGTCCCCAGGGATGGGGCCTCTAGCGCCTGTCTGAGCAACCTACTCCAGGGATCTATCACCCTCATACTGAAGAACTTTTTCCTAATGTTTAACCTAAATCTACTTTTTTCTAGCTTAAAGCCTTTACCCCTCGTCCTGTCACTACAAACCCTTGTGAATAGTCCCTCCCCTGCTTTCTTGTAGGCCCCTCTCAGGTACTGGAAGGTCGCTATAAGGTCCCCCCGGAGCCTCCTCTTCTCCAGGCTGAACAACCCCAACTCCCTCAGCCTGTCCTCACAGCAGAGCTGCTCCAGCCCTCTGATCATTTTTGTGGCTCTCCTCTGGACACGCTCCAACAGCTCCATGTCCTTCTTGTGCTGGGGGCTGCAGAGCTGGACACAGGACTCCAGGTGAGGTCCCACCAGGGCAGAGCAGAGAGGCAGGATCACCTCTCTCCATCTGCTGGCCACGCTGCTTTTGATGTAGCCCAGGATGTGATTTGCCTTCTGGGCTGCTGCAGCCCATTGGTGGTTCATGTCCATCTTCTCATTGACTAGTACCTCCAAGTCTTTCTCAAGTGGACTGCTCTCTAATGTATCCTCTCCCAGCCTGTATTGGTAATGTTGGTTGCCCCTCCCCAGGTGCAGGACCCTGCACTTGGTCTTGTTGAACCTTGACATTCACCTGAGCCCACCTCTCCAGCCTGTCCAAGTCTCTCTGGATGGCCTCCCATCCCTCTGGCATGTCAACTGCACCACACAGCTTAGTACCATCAGCAAACTTGCTGCAAAAGTTAATAACATGATACCACAGACTCACAGAGTCTATGACAGGTTTGGGTTGGAAGGGATCTTAAAAATAATCTAGTTTCAAACCCCCTGCCATGGGCAGGGACTCTTTTCACTGGATCAGGTTACTCAAAGCCCCATCCAACCTAGCCCTCAACACTTCCAGGGAGGGATGTCCACAGCTTCTCTGGGCACCAGTTCCAGTGTCTCCCCAATCTCACAGTGAAGAGGTTCTTCCTTACACCTAATCTAAAGCTACCCTCTTTCAGTTTAAAGCCTTTATTCCTTTTCCTATCACTACATGCCCTTGTAAAATGTCCTTCTCCAGCTTTCTTGTAGGCCCCTTTAGGCAGTGGGAGGCTGTTATAAGGTCTCCCTGGAGCCTTCTCTTCTCTAGGCTGAACAATACCAGCTCTCTCAGACTGTCTTCACAGGGGAGATGTTCCATCCCCTGACCATATTTGTGGCTGGCCCTCCTCTGGACCCACTCCAAGATGCCTATGCCTTTCTTGTGCTGAGGGCTCCAGAGCTGGACACAGTACTCCATGAGGGGTCTCATCAGATTGGAGTAGTGGAGTAAAATCACCTCCCTCAACCTGCTGGCCATGCTTCTTTTGCTGCAGACCAGATGAAGTTGCTTTTCAGGCTTGTGAGTACACATTGCTTGCTCATAGTCATTTGTATATGAATATATATACAGATATTAAAAAGTAGCCTTCAATTCCCATGAAGACTGACATCAAATTTAGGAGAGGATTTTGCTGTACAGAGAGCATGTCCTGAGCTGGACATGCCTTCCCTGAGCCATCCAGCTCCCTCCTTATTTTTCTCCTGTTTAGTATCAATTGAAACACACAGTGAGTTTGTTTTCTACAGGTAAAGTTGCTCATTTGTTAAACTAATTGATTTCCTTAATTTTAGGGTAAACTGAAAAGATGTCTTGAACGTCAAGATGGATTTATACTTGCAGGCGATGCTGAGGAAATCTTGTGTTCCTCCCTGTAATACTGAAATCCCTGTAGATGTCAGGTCCTCCTGCTCAAAATATGGATATGCTTATATTCCTCATACATATTGTATATATCTGCAGTTATCTAAATCCTTGGATGTCTCTTGAATTAAACAGTTATTTTGCATTATAATTCATGTACACTATACTTCATATTTGCTGTGCAAACTAAGCTCTCAAAGCAATGTGAGGCTATTGCATACCAGGGTATCAATGTTTTCTACATATCCCAGTGGAATATGTTGCAAAATATTCCACTCTCTTCCAAATGAATAGGAAGAAGCACATGATAAACGATATATTTACCTGCATATCCATAAGGTAGAAAGACACCATGGCATGAATTTTACCTGTGGGTGCCCTACAACCCATAATGAAAATTGGTTATGTGCCTGCTGATAAGGGAGAAAGACTTAAAAGTGATTTGCTAGACCAATTTATTCATAAGTCTGAGACACTATTTAGTCAAACTAGTCAGATACGTTCTCACTCTCTTCCATCTTCCTAAATCTACCAGTCAGTCTTCTAATAATTCCTGCTTCTTTTATGAAGAATTTCCCAGCATATTCCTGGCAGCATGCAGCCCAGGAGGGAAAGCCCTCTCCACACTGCAGTGTTTGCACAGCATGCTTGGTGCAATCTAGTCTTGTTTATATATTCAATATGAAGTTTAGCATGTAAACAGTCTGAAACACGGTGGCGAAGCTATATGCAGATCACCTAGGCTCCTGCAAATACTTAGACATGTGGAAGCTTTGAAGATTCACTTTGATCAGCACTTTAGTACTAATGCTCATAAAATAAATACCTCTAGCATCTGGATTAAGTAACTTCATGCGCTGGAGGAGGGAGTGGCTACAGCATTTACAGATTATACTCTATGAAGCTACTGTAGATATTAAGGAGTATTTATGGATTTTATTTTCATAGATGGTAGATATCATTGAGTTATGACTTGGCAGGCACAGCCTGATTTTGGCATTTTTATTTTCTGTACAGCAATTTAGATTTGCTGAGCGTCTAGGGTCTGACACTAGAACCTTAATAAATCAGGAAAAAATCAATGTGAAATGAATAGAAGCCATAAAGAGTAATATAAGAACAAGATAGATCATTAATGATATAAAATCCTGTGTAAGTAGCAAAAGAGAACTTCAAAACATTGCATAAACATGGTTTGAAATTTGACTACCATTTTCAGGAGTGATGTCCTTTTGATAAATTTCCTGACCACAATTTGATTATGTATCATTCTCCTTCTGTCCTACCAGCATGAATAAGGGAAGACTGGGTTTTTCATCCCTCAAATGTAGCAGAGTCATAGCACCCAGAGCAGGACAGCACTGGGTTATGCTATTTGCAACAGTCAGTTACACAGTCCAGACTAGAGAGATTTACTTTTCAGGGGTGTGAAGCTTGATCACCGTACACTTCTCAATATTTTAGGATAAGAATAAATAAATACAAAGTATTTCACGCTCTTAGGTTATAGGAAGAAGAATGTTTATCCAAATCTTGTATTTGTGCTTATATTTCTGTGTCATGTATACAAATTCTAAACCATGCAGACTGTGAGAGCAATGTTCTTTAGGCTGTGATTTCCCATTTATCTAAAAATGCTGAAGATTGAGAATAGGGACAGTCTGTCTCTTCTGCCAGTGGCCAACCCAAATGGTGTATTCCTACCTGTGACCTGGCATTGGGTAAGGATGTCAGTGGATGAATTTTAAACAAAACTAACCTTGAGAAGAGAGTTTTGCATTGAATCACTTCTCCATACTAGCTTTAGTCAAGGGGGAATGCATATAAAGGACTAGGCATGGGGAAAGAGAATTGTCCCTTCTGTGACAGCTCCAGCTTAGTTGTTATACCAAGTCATGGCAAAAGCTAGCAGTAGGCAAATACCTTGATTGTCTCTTAGCTCTGCAACACAGCAGTTGTAGCTAAGATACAGAAAATACAGTCATAGTCACACTTTCCAGTGATATGCATGAGCCAAAGAGAGACACAATTTCCACTGCTGTTAATTTAAAAATATGAGCCAAAACATAGTTTTCAATTCTGTCTCTGCTTCTAGATTCACAGCCACAGTATCCTGTTAAAAAAAAGGAAAAAAAAATCCTTTCCTCTCCTGTAGCTCAGCCATATAAACAAAAGAAAAGGCTAAGAAATTCGACTCATCATTTTAGCTGTTAAAATATTTGGTGTTTCTTTTGAGGTAATTGCCTCGGCTTCCCCTGTAGTCAGTGGAGAGAGATAAACAACTTCAGAAGAAAATAATTCCATCTATCTCAGACGTGTATCCTAGCAAGGGATCAGCTGTCCCTGCAGAAAGCTTAGATTGCTCATTTACTCCACATACTAACTTCTAGATGGTTGAAGTTACGTTAAACGAATCCTAACTGAGTGACTATACAGGGGAGTTAATGAAGGTGTGTAAGCACAAAGTTCTGACAAATGCTCAAAGAAATGCTGAAAGATTAAAGAGGCAGGTTTAAAAAATACATTAAACCTTCGGTTACAGGAGTCGGGTGCTCTGCGTAGCAAAAGCTGTGAGAAATGTAAGAGAGAATTTGATGTTTTATAAAGTTGATGGTGCATTTTAACGAGCTTGTATCACCTGCAAATCATCAATGCTGACAGTGTAACTAAAAAGTATTTTCAGCTCTGTATTTCTTTTTCACACTAAACAATTTCTTTTTTCAAACAATAAAAAAATTAAGTAGGAAAATTGCTTGTAAAGAATCACAACTCCTGCTGGTCTGAGTAAGATAGTTCAATCAATTGATAACTCAGGTAAAGGAGATTGTACTGGAAACAGAATACTTACATTCAGTCAAGCTTCTTATAAACCTCATGTTTTCTATATCTTTACCTTCTGATGGACAGAAACACCGTTACCATTTGAGGGCTGATTCAGAACAGGAATTCTATTGTGCACTATATTTAATCAAAGAAATATGATTAACTGGAGTACTTTTAGACCTATAGCACCAATTGTACAGATGTTATCTTAACAACATTTTTTTTTTAACCAGTTTTTCATCTCTAGTAGCAAGAATTATTCATTTTAAGAGCCACTAGGCAGTCCCATGAAAATAAGATTGATTATCTCACTGATGTAGATGGTACCATGAAAAGGAAACATGACTGTCATGAGAAGCAATGACTGAAGCTGAGAAAATGCTGGTCCTTGCATAGGAAGCAAATGTTCTGCCTGCAATTACAAAGAAGCACGAAGGGTTTTTTTGGTATCCACTCTAACCTGCTCAGTTAGATGGAAAGTGATCAAAGGCATGACAATAAATGGATCTACTGCAGTGACTAACTAATTAACTGTGCTGGTACAGAAGCCAAAATATCCTTAGGGAAAAAAAGTCAACATTTAATTATAAATTAGTGTATCATGCTGGTTGGATGTGGTGGTGATTCACAGTTAAGATTCTGATGCTCAGATTTCTCTTCTCGTTTACACTCAACAGCATCCTACCATCTATGGCCACTCAACCTCAGGAGTTATCTTCTCAGATCTTCCAGGCTTAGTGGAATATATTGGGTACACAGCTTGGTGAATATGTCCATGGCAGCCTTCTCAGTAAGACAAAGCACCAGAATGGCTGAATTTAGTAGGCAGACTGTTTCTCTGTGTCAAGCCTGAGGTAATGTCTACATTATTAGGAGACAAGAGGCTGCTGAAAAGATCCTCAATAAGCAAGTGGAACAGAAAGTTTGCCACATGTGGTTGTTAAAAATCTGTATCATTTAGGTTTGAATACTATATCTGTATTAGATCCAAGATCTTGGCTGATTTCCAGAAGGATAATTAGATTCCTACTACTGAGACACAAGTTGCTTCAATTCTTGTCCTAAATGCTGTGGTTTGAGCAGCTCCCACAGTTTACTCTTGGTCAGTGGATGAAAAAAAATTCCTCAGATATATAACACTCTCTGACATGGCTCTGCAAGGATGTCTCACAGCTTCTTCATATCACCTAGTTCTAAGGCATCGATGGTTATCACAATGACATATAGGTATAAAAATCTTACCTGCATATATCCCTAGATCTACCTACACATAAACATGCATACAGGAAAGTGTAGCTAATGATTTCACAGAATCACAGAATGGTAGGGGTTAAAAGGGACTTCTGGGGATCATCTAGCCCATCTAGATCTTCATTGACCTTCTGGTTCTGCAAGACAATGTCCATTACAAATGGTGACAGATATTTCTGTGAGTGTAGTACTTATTAGGGCAAATGATTTGGAAAGAAAACCTGTTAAGGTCTAAGTAACCAAAGGATACATGGCCATTGTAGACCATCAAAGAAATGGCTTTCTCTTAGTATGGCAGTGATGGGCTCTTCCAAACATATGTGTGTTACTCTAACCACAGCTTGAAAAAAACCTTGTCAAAACTAAATGAGTGAACAATTTTTTTTTAAAAAACTTTGTTCCAATCAGATTAGAGAAAACCCAAAGGTAATAAAAGGAATATCTTGAGTGCTAGGACCTTCTTATCAGATGTGTCACGTAGAATACAGGAACAGTAACGGAGATAAGCAGAGAGTGCCCTAATTAGAAATCTGAACAAATAAATTGAGCAATAATAACTTGGTAAAAGCCACACAGACCAGCTCACTTTGTTTTCCAAAGCTCAGGCAAGTACTGTGATGCTCGCCCTATGAACAGAGGGCAAGATTTGCCTCACAAGGTCTGGTTCCCTGTGTTGTGACAGTCAGTGAGATCCATAGAAGATATTTCTTCTTTGCTGTGTCTAGTTATTGCACCAAACATGGATTCAGCAGAGATGGCTCCGTGTAGAGTCACCTAAAGAAACCACAGAGATGGAAGGTCCCATCAGCATCTCTAGTGCATTTGGCTTTGGAAGGCTCTTTCCTAGGCTTTTTCATAGAGATAGCTGCTACCTACTGCCTGTCATCTGGCCATGCCTCAGGCAGGGCAGTCAGGAGAGGTGTGCTCATGTCAATTATTTTCTTTTGGGGGTGTTTTTTTGTCTCTAGAGAAAAATACGAGAATTCTGTAGCACTCTCATCAGCACAATCAAATTATTGACTTCATAAACCAGTGTTGTCCAAGGCAATGAAACAAACGTGCTATGTTATTTTCCAGGTAGAGGCACTCTTAGTTTGTGTTTTAATGTAACTGACTCTAAAATGACAAGTAGCAATAAGAAAAGTTTGTTCAAAGCTGTACCCTACAACCCACTGGCCTTCAACAAAAGACAGATCCACAGAAGGGACAGCATTCTTCCTAAGATATCTGTCCAGACTCTTAGGCCACGTGTCAGTGTCATTGTAACTGATAGGCTGCAGTTTTCTACACTGAAAGGTCACTGGTAATTGCAGAGCAAAGCCCTGTAATTTTTAATCCACGAATTAAATAACAATAATTGCCAAAAGTAACTTGAGAGAAAAAAAGGATAGACTGAGCACATGGAGCCCATACTCAAGAATCAGAGCATACCTATTAAAGGAAATAGTTTACAAATTTGTATCCATTTGTGTAAATGGATACAAAGACTCCAAGTGAAAAATTAAATGTTAGGTCTGACACGAATCCGTTTTCTTTGTAAGTGCAGAAGAGAGAAGCTAAACGCTTTTTTACCCATGAAATGTCCTATCTTCTGCCAAAGACAGCATTGTGACATCAGTCTAGGAGAAAGCATTTTTAACAACCCTAACTGAGTCCTTGAGGAGCTGGTGTCTCACTGGGAGTCAAAGGTACCTGAGCATCTGTAATCACTGGGGATGTCTATCTTTAGACAAGTTATAGATCCTACCTGAATTCCCAAATTTCCCATATGTCCATTATCTTCATGCTAGAGTCTGATCTTCAGGCTCAGTTTTCAATTTCAGTCGAGTTCTATTGGTTGATCTTGTACAGCATTTATAACTTGTGGGGTTTATTTCCCACCAGCATATCTGGATCTCTTATTTGTTTGTCTGTTTCTGTGATAACATTTTTTTATTGCCTCAGTCTTCAATGGCAAAGGCACAAGTTCTTCACTGACAAGTTGCAGAAGGCAAAGACAGGGTCTCAGAGAATGAAGAACTGCCCACTGTAAGAGAAGATCAGGTTCAAAACCATCTAAGGAACCTGAAGGTGCATGAGTCCTTGAGACCTGATGTGTGTCCTGAAGAAACTGGTGGATGAAATTGCTAAGCCACTGCCCATTGCATTTGAGAAGTCATGACAGTCCAGTGAAGTTCCCACTGACTGGAAAAGGGGAAACATAACCCCCACTTTTAAAAAGGGAAAAAAAGAAGACCCAGGGAACTACAGACTAGTCAGTCTCGCCTCTGTGTCTGGCAAGATCATGGAGCAGATCCTCCTGCAAAGTATGCCAAGGCACATGGAAAATAATGAGGTGATTTGTGACAGCCAACATGGCTTCACTAAGGACAAATCGTGCCTGAAAAGTTTGGTGGCCTTCCACAACAAGGTTACAGCATTGGTGGATAAGTGAAGAGCAACTGACATTATATACTTGGATTTGTGCAAAGCATTTGACACTGTTCCATATGACATCCTTTTCTTTAAATTGGAGAAACATGTATTTGATGGATGGACCACTCAGTAGATAAGGAATTGGCTGGAGAGTCACACTGAAAGAGCTGTGGTTAACAGCATGAAGCTCAAGTGGAGACCAGTGCTGAGTGGTGTTCCTCAGGGTCAATATTTGGACCAGCACTATTTAACATCTTTCTTGGTGACCTGAACAGTGGGATCAAGTGCACCCACAGCAAGCTTGCCATTGACACCAAACTGTGGGGAGTGGTCAACATGCTGGAGGGAAGGGATGCAAACCAGAGGGACCTTGACAGGCTTGAGAGATGGGCCCATGCAAACACCATGAAGTTCAGTAAGACTAAGTTTAAGATGTTGCACTTGGATTCAGGCAATCCCAAGCACAAATACAGGCTGGACAATAAGTGGATTGAGAGCAGCCCTGTGGAGAAGAGCTTGGGGGTGTTGGTTGGCAAGAAGGTCAACACGACCAGGCAATGTGCTCTTGCAGCCCAGAAAGCCAACTGTATCCTGGGGTACATCAAAAGAGGCATGACGGGCAGGTTGAGAGAGGTGATTGCCCCCTCTACTATTCTATTGCGAGACCCCACCTAGAGTGTTATGTTCAGCTTTGGTGCCTCCAGTGTGAGAAGATCAAGGACTTGCTGGAGAGGGATCAGGGGAGGCCCATGAAGATGATCAAAGGGCTGGAATACCTCCCTTATGAGGACAGGCTGAGAGAATTTGAGTTGTTCAGCCTGGAGAAGAGAAGGCTGCAGGAAAATCTTATAGCGACCTTCCAGTACTTAAAGGAAATCTACAGGAAAGATAACCATAACATTTCTGTTTGTTTTTTTTTTTTTTTTTTCATTTTGATATTCATTTATTCCCCTTGCTTGCTGCATTCTTAGGTATCTAATGGGAACCATTTCCTTTTCTTTCATGGATCTTCACCACCTGCAGCCTTGCCTGTGTATCCTCTCTCTCTCTCTCTCATGCAGTGGACTCTTGTTTCTGGTTCAGTAATGAATACACCTTCAGCTTCACTGCATCGTCTCCTGCCCTTCCACTTTCACTGCCATACAAGCTTTAAAGCAAATTCACATAAATACAATTATCTCATTTTCCTCCTCAAAAGTCTCCTTTAACATAATACAGGTATTAAACATGCTGACTGATATGGCATCATTATTTCTTCATATTCCCCTATTTATCTGTTGACTTTTTTTAAAATTGTACATTTTCTTGGGGGCATCAATTGCATGTTTTTTGTTCTCTTTGTGATGTGCTTTGTACAACAAGCAGCCTGATTTGAATTTTCTATTTGTTTTTGTTTTCTGACACCTTTTACCTTCAAGTTCACAAAAAATACAGCAGAAAAGTAAATGATTAATTCTGTTTTAAGGCCACCAGGGAGGACTCTTACATTTGTGTTATCATTCACTCAAAGAGAACACCCCATGAGTGCAGAGTTAGGTATAATGCGGTGGAATCAGTCTGACCAGAATATCCACTTATAAAATGGGAAACAGTCCACTGGGCCACTGAATCCAATCTGCTCATCACAGGCACCCACACAATATAATCCCTTTCAAAAACTATTTAATGCCCCTTCTTAAAACCAGCTAGATGCCTTATTTCTTTTATTATTCATATTGGAAGAATAAGGTTTCAAAACCTTACTCACCAGAGGATTAGAAAACTTTATCTAATTTCCAGCCTAAATTTATTCATGGACAATTTACAACTATTTGTTCTTGGACCAACATTGTCCTTTAGTTTAAGCAATTCTTCTCCCTGGTGTTTACTCACCTGATAAGTTTATAAAGAGCAATCACATCCTGTCTTTGTCTGTGTTTTGCACGGCTAAACAAGCCAAACTCGCTGTGTCCTTCTGCAAGGGAAGCACTCTGCTCCTGTGCTCATCTTAGCAGCCTCTGCTCGTGTCTCTCCATGTTTGAAAGCATGTTCCTCATATAGGAATGATCAGCACTGCATTGTATTTTCCTAGTGATGTCTTAGCAGTATGGCAAGTGACAAGAATAGCAGAAATACTTCTCCTTACCTCCTTTTTCACAGTTGCATCCAACCACTCCAATAACCCCATGATCCATCTATAACTTCCTTCCATTGCCATTGTTCTTTCACTGTATTACCCACTTTATCTCTTTTTAGCTGTCTTTACTTACAGTTTCTGTATTAATTCCCTCTTTTTCCAGTAGGAATAATGATTTCCCTTCTATTACTAGAGGAAAAGGTTTAGTCAATTCCAAATTTCTCTTAACTAGACAGTTACCTTGTCACTGATAATACTGTATTTGTATAGTATTTTTCCCTTTCCTTCAGGAATTATTTTTCTACAAAATAACTCCAAAAGTGTTATATAGTTTCCAATTTATAGTTTTCCAAGGTCTCTTTCTTAGTTATAGGATTAATTATAGCTAGCTTCTATTGACATGGTACTTACCTGGCTTAGCAAGTTTCTGATGTGTGATTGTACATGCTGCTACTATTAGAGTTGTGTGTTGGAAATTATAACCAAATGCTGCCTCAGCTGGGGATTTTTTCCACCTTTTTTAATCTATAATTATTAATTTTCAAATCACTGTTTCCATTAGTCAGAATTTCTTTGCCCTTGTATTCACCCTGTTCAGCCTCAAGACCTGGATGGACAAGGGCCTGAGCAACCTGGTCTGATCATCTTACTTTAACTGAGAGGTTAGACTAGGGATCCTGTGAGATCTCTACCCACCAGAATTATTCTAGGATACTATCAAGGTGAGGTATACCTTTTTTATTTTTTCCTCTTGTGTGTTATGATCATGAACTCTTTTATAACCCTGGAAAGACGGACAGCAAGTGGGAGCTCTCAACAGACAGGAGTATAAGGTAAGGCTTTGCTTAAACTCTTGGAGAGTAGAGAAAATGTGAAAAAAAAACAGACCTCAACCAGCAGGATGTCCAGTGTGTGGAATTTATGAGTGCCTAACTTGCTTCTGAAATCCTCAACCACTTATTTTATTCTTATGTTAGGTTGTTAAACTACTTCTGGGAAAGGTTAAAAGCAAATATCAACTTAGCATGAATTCTTCTACCTGATCTTAGGTCAGCCCCCAGATGCTGAAGAGAAATTAAGAAAGATGACACGAATGACACAGTTTGGTGTAGAGATGAAGAGTGATGGTGACAGTGATCTTATGCTTCCATGTATCTGAGGTCCAAACAGATCTCAATAATTTTATTTAGATAGTTTGTGTTAATTAAGAGCTGTTTGTGAAGAGTTTTGTGAGATTTGTTTAGCAATTGCTCAGAGTGGTCACTGTTGTTCACATATAGCACATAATCTCAAATCTTTTTTTCACTTTCTAACCTTTACAATGGATAATGTCGAAATGTTTCAGCTGATTCAGTCATAGAGAGTGTACCTGCCACAATCAGGATCAAGGAAAGACCCATAGATGATTAAAAAACCCATAATTTTGCTTTTTATTTATTTTTTAACTGTGCATTACTAAATCAATACAAGAGGGACCTAATTTCTCCACTAAACTTGTCTAATGAAGATTGAAATTTAATAAACATGTAAGAAAGCTGCATTACTATGAACTAAGAGACTTCAAAATATGACATTTAGTTCATTATTTATTAACCTATCCCCCAGGAACATGACAGAGGGAATGCAGGCTATCCATATTAGAAGCTGTTTCATCTTTGAGATAATGGAGACCCTATTTCCTTTGCACAAGATTTATATTCTAAAGAGGAAATGAGATCTAAGATGCAAAATTTATACGACTCATGATTTCTTTTTTTTTTTTTTTTCCCATGGAAGCTAGAAAGAACATACTCTTACAGACTGAATGTACTTATTAGCATCATGTGCTTTAAAAGACCAACTTGTTTATGAAAATCAGAATTTCCTATCTAGGAAAAAAAGAATTAACAACTGCACATGTGGTGAAACAAAAAACATAGAGCAATGTCCCTCTAGACATTAAAAACCCATGCAATAGCCACAGATCAAAAGGTGGAGACTGGACATGTAAATATGTCAAAAACCTCTTTACCAAAACTGAGAGAATAACTGCTATAAATTAAAATTACATTTCACATGGCTACTGCTTTTTCTATTAATTTTCTTTTCCTGGTTTAAAAGAAATGCAAGACCCACACTGATGAGAATCACAGCTTATGGACCATAACCATAAAGCAGAATAATTTCTACTCATTCTGGGATGACTCCCAATTTAAGCAGTGTGACTGAGACCGGAATCCAGTGCACCCAATTAACTTTCATACCCCTAACACTCTTTTCCAAATTACTGACTCTGTCCTGCAAATTGAGCCCAATTGGCAACTTTTATGCCTACTGGGAGTACCCCTGAAATCTGCAGAGTTTCAGCAAAGAGAAAAGCATCTGCTGACATCCATTAGCCTGCAGATAGCAGCCCAGACTTCTTAATATGCTTGGAAGTGATTCTGTGGTGTTTGCTGAGTAGACTTGGAATCTCAAACACAATATGTTTTACATCATTAAAATAAAACTTCTAAAATATGAAATTGAGTCATTAGAAATAAGTTCATATGCATGTCTGCTAGACTTTACTCTTACAGGGAATGATCTACAAAATAAAAAGTCATTCCAATAAACTGCTTTAATGATATGGTCCATAAATGCACTTGACTTACTTTTTCTCATTGACAATGAAAATGAGACAACAAATTAAAGATACAATTGTCAGAAAAAGTTACAATGGCAGGACATGAATTATTTTAATACCTTACCAACTGAGCCACTGTTACTTCACAATTCATGAACAAATTTTCTATTACTACAGAGTCATGCTTTTATTGACTGGTATAAAAACACCATTTGTATCTTTTTTCATCCTGCTGTGTTTCTATTTTATTGGAAGTGTCCTGTAACAGGTATAACATCAGCTCAGATTACCAAGAAATCCATAAAATAGCTTCCTGCTACTACCTTTGGTGCAGATTGAAAGAATACATTATGATCCTACTGAGTAAATGATAAAAGCTGTTATTCACAGGCAAACATGATTTATCCTCACCTGCTCAAAATTCTGCATCTACCGACTTTATTATTAAATTATGAAAACATTTAACTCACATTGATTAGAAACACAGATATACTATTAAAGAGAGGCTATTAGGAATTGTGTTCCAAATTTAAGTTCTGAGGTTTGTTTCTCATGGTAGGACCACAAATACGTGGTCCATGCAAATGGGAGTGGACAGATACAGCTCCATAAATGTTCTACTGAGGCACTGGAAATATGTGTTAATATTTTGTATTATTGATTATAAATTGGAAAATTACATCTCCTGGTTCAATTTAAGTTTTCACTCAGTGTAGCTTGTACATTAAATGCAGATAAAATTGTAAAAGAAAATTGGATTTAAAAAAATTATGATTTCTATTTCTTTAATAGAGGAGAGACTTTTTTTTATTATTTTTTTTTCCTTCCCCTTTGGTAAACCCTAGGGTTATAAGACATCTCTTTTAAAGGGTATAATTTTACTATTTTGCAGTTCTATGCCAGGCTATATTAAGACTAGTTACCATCTCCAGAACTAATTTCTCTGCAATGTTGCCAAGTATTTGTTCAGCATCTAAGATAATGATTAAAAACCACAAAAGTTATGAACACGGTGTCAATTACTCTTAGTGCAATATATAAGGCTTAAAATTGTGAAAAGTACTTAATTTTAGACAAATTTTATTATTAATAAAATCAACAGGTCAAAACCTGAGAGGTTTAAAAACCTCACTGTGGGTACCTATTAATCACAGCCAGACCTTGCATATTTTTCTGTCCCTCTACTCAAATACAAAAGATAGTCTACTCACAATAACATTATTATACAGAGAATTGGACTAAGCATTTGGATTACATCTCTGTGATATTGCTTTCAAAGATGCTCAGAACTGAAGGTTTTATAGAAGGTGTCTGTATGTCTGGGTGCCTGTATGTCAACACACATTTATTTTTTATATTAAAAATGGAAGCATATGGAAAAATGGTCTCCCTGTATGCTGAATAATTTATGTCTTCCCTGTCTTCTCCTGGTTCCCTTCACACTAATGACTGGTTTAATGCTGATGTATATCAATTTACCATGTAACAATGTAGCTTTGTGTTGCTTTCAAGTCCAGATTGCCTTAAAAAGCAGTAAGAATACACTGAGGCATAAGAGCTTTGCAGCGAGCAGCAACAGGATTCATACCAAGGCTTGGACAAACTGTACAAGATTAGTTGTGAATTCTCACTGGTTTATTGAACACATTTTTTTAATGCTCTATTGGTTTTGTTAGATAAAATGTGAAACATATTTTTAGCATTTTCCTCGACATAAGAACTGCTCAGAAGCTTCCTGTTGTATTCATCTTAACTCCTTGCCTCCTACCTGGTTTGTGTCTATATCTACATCATCTATATTTTTGTGGTCCTTCTTCTAAAGGCCAACTATTAAAATTCTTGCTGGATGTTCAATACAGATAAAATTATAATGTTCCTAATGCCCAGTGCTAAACATCAAACCTGCCTCTGTAATCCTTGCAAAATTCACCTGATGAACTCTTGACCATCTGAGTCTCTTGCTTTTTTTTTGATATGAAAGCTTCTAAATCCTTTTGATGAAATCTCTGGAAATTATGTCTTAACTGTCTCTTCACAAATGCAAGATAAAAACTTCTAGTTCAACCAATAAAAGGCTCATCAATAACAATACTCATCATTTAAAGGCTCATCTTTGTTGTATAAAATTTGAAGTTAATTTATATCAACTGAGATGTATTACATGTACAATTATTTTATAGACCATAGTAACTTCCTTAATTTATTGAGACCTTGGTACTGAATGAAGAGAACACTAAAAATCATACCTAATGCTCAGAGCTAACCTTAATCTCTGAAAATGGCTAGAAATATCATCTTATTCAGTTATTATAGGGTAAAGTATATATTTTATTGCTTTTAGTCTCATTTAATTCACCTGCCTTTCAGTAAAGAGGTCTGACAAGGTGTCACTACTTTTAGAACAAAAGCATAATAGATGTGTTACTTTCAGTTGGTGATGTGAATCCCACAACAATCCTGCACAGAACTGCTGTGAAACAGGCACTGTAACAGATGCAAGTCTCTGCATCTTTAGTAGAGTTACATTTTGACTCCATTTAACCTATTTTCTTTTCTTTCAGAAAGAAGAATGTCAGATTTCAAACCTGCTACTTAAAGAAAAAAAAAAAAACAAACCCAAACCACCCAGACCTAGAAAAGTCACTGTGTGTGCTGGTTTAAAATGTTCAGCACATTAAGCACATCCTACAGTTAGAGAGAAGACAAAATCCTTCCCCTCTTTCTGCCATTGCCATTGGGCTGTCATGGGCATTTTGGTTCCTCACATCCCCTCCCCATAATAGTAATAGTCGTTAATATAATTTGAGTAATGATGTAACAGTCATTAAAGTCACTTGATTTTTTTGTGATGCCCTGCATATGATGCTCAGAGCACAGGGAAGAATTGTGTCATGTAAGGAAAGGTTAAGTGGAAGAGAAGACACATAACTGTCTCCTCGTAGTAGTAAACTGACAATTCACACCTAAGGTCAATGCTAAGCGTGGTGCTGAGCTACAGTATTGCCTTATTGTCCTTCAGACAGGTTTATATGACAGGAAAATTACACTTTTTAAGCCAAGGGAGTGCAAAAGGAAATGAAGTTACCTTTACCAGTCTTAAGTTTCTGTATTATCTTTGGACTTTTGTGGGAGAGGAAGAATTTTTGTGTGAATTTTGTGCAAGAATCTTTCCGTGGGCTGAAAATTATTTGCTGTGTGACCATTCTTTCAGTCATTATTTTCTCTCATGCTAGTGCAGTGGAGGTTTTGTAATGGCACTGTATAACTTAAAAAGCAGCTAACAGAATCACAGAATGGTAGGGGTTGGAAGGGAGCTCTGGAGACCATTAGGTCCAACCCCTCTGCCAAATCAGATTCACTTAGAGCAGGCTCTGCTCTCTCTCGTCTGTAATACCCTCTTGGCAAGGAAAATTCTTGTCTTGGTTCTAGTTAAAAGATTATAGCATGGGTGAAATGTTCCACATTCCACAGGAATGACAATAAGAAGTTTGTCGGCTTTAAAAGAAACTTTTGGAGACAAATATTCAGCCAATGCAAGTCTGGCACGACACACTTCAATGAAACATGGGAGTTTATACTAGCTGAGGATCTTGCCTTTCTCAAAAGAGAATCTTTTCAGGGTTATGTAACTCAGTAAATCCAGTTGTGTTTATTGCCAGTGACAAAACTGAAATATCTCTACACTACTGTATCTAAAGATCTGAATAGAAAAGGGTGACTAACCACAGCTTTGTATACTTGAAGGAGACAGAAGAAATGAAGCATAAGTGGGGAAAAAAAAAAAAAGCATTACTGAAATGAAAACTTAAATACACCTTGCATATTGTTGCATTTAAGAAGCAACAATTTTCACAATTTTATATTTTTTTTTTTCAAATTAGCAGTGCTCCAGAGATATACCTGAATCTTGACTAGAATGTCATTTAGTGGAAAGCTTTTTTTTCATGCGTACACATATATAAAGTTAGGTAAATTGATAAGTTTAATGGGTTTAAGAATAACTCACAATTTTCAGTGACAGATTTGAAACAAAGGAGCTCAGATAGATGGAAAACACTGTGCTTACTAAAAAAAATATCAAAATGAATATGTAAGAACACTGGTATAATTGAAGTCCAATGTCTAAACAGTGTTTGGTGAACAGGTGTTACAGTTTTCTTCTAATCTAATAAAACATTTTTTGGAATTGGAAGCTCCTGGGTACCACAAATCCATGTTGTAACCCAAACAGCAACTCCAGGCTACAGAAATGCTTTGGGACATCTAAGGAAAGGTTTCATAAAACCTCTCATTGGTATTCCTAGAAGTACATCACCAGCAAAAGGAAGACTGGGAAACTGTGGGCCAGCTGCTGAATGTAACAGGATGCCTGATGACAAGAGATGTGGAAAAGGCTGAGGGACTCAATGCATTCTTTGCCTTGGTCTTTACTGGTAAGCCCACCCTCTGGAAGTCCTAGGTCTCTGAGACCACAGGGAAGGTCTGGAACAAGGAAGTTTTACCTTTGCTCGAAAGAGATGAGGTTAGGGAACATTTAAACAAACTGGATACACACAGGTCTGTGGGACCTAATAGGATCCTAAGGGACCCGTGGGACCTTGCCACCCCTGAATGCCAAGGAAACTGGCCAGTATTATTACAAGGACAATCTCACTTATTTTTGAAAGGTCATGGTCATTTGGGAAATGCTCTTGAGGACAAAAGAAAAAAAACTGCCACGCCTGTCTTCCAGAAGGACAAGAAGGAGGATCCATGGAAGTAAAGGCGGGTTAGCCTCACTTCAGGCCCTTGGAAGGTGATGGGGTAAATATTTTGTAAACCTTTTTGAAACTCATGAAGGACAAGAAGGTGTTTGGGAGTAGTCAGTATGGAACTACAAAATGAAATCATGCTTAACTAACAAGAAATATTCCTACAGTGAAATGACTAGCTCAGTGGGTAAAAAGAGAGCAGTGGATGTTGATTATCTCAACAGTAGTAGGGCTTTTGATGCATCCCATAACATTCTCATAAACAAGCTGATGAAGTAAGGCTAGATAAGTAGGCAATGAGGTGGACTGCCAACTAGCTGAACTGTCAGGCTTAAAGGGCTGTGATAAAGGAACACAAAGTTCAACTAGAAGCCTGTCACTTGCTGAGCACCCCAGGGTTCATATTGGGGCCAGTAATGTGTAGCAGCTTAACGACCTAGGTAATGGGACAGAATACACCCTCAACAAGTTTGCAGGTGACACAGAACTGGGAAGTGTGATGGATACACGAGATGGTTGTGCTGCCATTCAGAGGAAGCTCAGCAGGTGAGGAGTCAGACTCTTCGTGGTGCAACAGAATAAGAGGCCATGGGTCCACTCTGAAATACTGGAAATTTCATTTAAACGTTTTTTACCGTGAGGGTCATCAAACCCTGGCACAGGTTTCCAGAGAGGTTGTGGAGTCTCCATCCTTGGAGAAAGTCAAAACATGTCTGGACGTAGTCTTGGACAACTGACACTAGTGGAATCTGCTCAGCCAGAGGATTTGAACTAGATGATCTCCAGAGCTTTCTTCCAACTTCAACTATCTGGTGATTTTATGACAAAACATATTTTAGTCTGAGGGAAAATAAGATTTAATTTTATCATCTCCAGTTTATTTCTTTCTTGCTAATGTTTCATTGTCTCAAAGATTTTTGTATTGCAGAATGTCCAATGTAAATCTGTGTAACTAATTCAAAGTTTTGAAATCCCAGATGCTGAAATACATCAACATTCCTCTTTAAAAGGATAAAAACTAGAGAGACCAGTACCAACCAGCTTCTCTGCTAGACAGCATCAATGAAGATTTTAAAGAAGCTAATGAAGTTTAGGATGACAATATCAGTTCATGTATAATTATACAAACTGTACAAAGCAAAAGACTTGATGCAAGTTTAATTTGTTAGAACGTGTTTTGCAGCCATAGCAAATTTACTAGATGTATAGTCAATTTTGGTTGAAGTTAAATTAGGCGTGGATCTTGATTCTTGGTTAAAATGCTTCAGCTGCATCCTCCTAAACTGGTATAAGTAATAATAATAAAAAAGCCAGTACAAGCTGAAGCCTGCAGCTTATATCGCATTATAAATTACACTTTAGATTTTCTAAACTAATTGTTAAATTTAGAATTAGCAATTAGCACTGCACAACATTTACCAACAGAATTAACTGTATCACTTGCTATCAAGATGACATTTCAAGCTCAATTACATTTTCATATGTCCCAGACTGGTAGCTCTGATGCATTCTAAGAAAATAAAACCTAGAAATGGGCCAATTGCAAATTGTCGTGACAAGATTCATAATAGGAAATGGACTTTTTTTCTGTTCCTGGTTTAGGTAAAAATAAAATCTTACTGGATACAAATGTAGTATTATCTGAACAGCATGAAATTTTATCTCAGGTTAGTGGAAATAAAATGCAAATAGTTAATTCACAGAATTCCACCATGTGAAAATTGTTTCTAGTAACTCTATAGCTTCCATGAGTCCTTTATAGCAAGTACATGAACATTGCCAGGAGATGCTACCTGGTGTTGCTTTTTAGTGTGATAGGGTATGAATCTGAGAACTTCAAAAGATATTTTCAACAAACAACCAAACTTACAGTGAAACTCACAGCTGGATTTCATGTTGTGTTTACTTAGTAGAGCCAACCCTTAGGATGTTATTTTGCTCTTCAGTTGTATCAAGACTAAAATTCAAAGCCAATTACTCCTGATAACCCATTCAGAATCACATAGTTGAACTAAATTCACTTGCTTTCAAAACATAACTAGTAAAAGAAGAATCTTAAAGTTGCAATAAGATGAGTCAGTTATACCTTGATGCAATAGTATCTACCTGTTTAACAGGTTCACAATGGAGAAGAGAGCTCTGCAGCTGCTCTTGAGGTATAGACCCCAATACTACTTCTGCCTGTGACACCACTCTCCTCTCTACCCCTTTAAGCTGACTTTTGGAACAAAGTAGAACAGAAAGTGAAGCATTTGATGTCTATCTGGAAAAAGAACAGAAATGTAGCTTTAACAAGCAATGGATGTAAAATTCCATTTTTCTTTTGATGAGAGGCTGGAGGCATTTGAGATTATGATACTCTTTAACCTCTTTCATAGTAAAGGACAATAAGTGATAATGTTTGTCCTAAGACTTGTTTATGATTCCTTCTCATCCTGTAGCATCCTTCTCTTTCTCTTGGTTGTATCAGGATCGTTGCAATGCCTGTGGCTCTAAACCTAACATTCTTGAATACCTCCACTTTCTCCAGCTCCCTATTGAAAAAGAAATCTCTGTCTTGAAAGCTTTGACATTCTCTTCCAAATCCTTTGCAGACTTTAAAAACCTAGTCTCTCACAATGAAAAAAACTGTATGACCTTATGGATAACATCTTTTCCCTTTCTCCTCATCTATTTGTTGTTATACCTATGACCCAGGACTTTTCCAGGATGTGAACCCTGGGAGCGTGTTTTCAGCAAGAGGGATGGGATGTAGGTTCCTAACATTCAATCACTTAAAATGTCAGCTATGTACCCAAATGCCACGTGTGCACTCCAAAGTATAATCAACATGTTCTGGTTCTGAGTACCAGAAATACTGATGGCACTTCACATAGGATGTGTTATTTTCATATTAAAGGTTTATTCAGGAGAAATGTTCCGTACAGTCTGTTCAAAATTTATTTATCTTCTTTCTTTCTTTATTTTTTTCTGTTGTGTAAGACAAGCTTTTCCTCCTGTAAAAAAATAGTAAGTGAATGATGCATGCAATAAAATAAAAACCTCATTTACTTCTATTCTGAGATGTCTTTCGAAATGTTATTGAGTTACATCTGGTTCTATTCAACCCTTGTTAATTTGACCAGATGAAGAAGCTTGTCATGACAGCCTTTGGAAGGTTCATCTGACCTAACTTCAGACATCTACAGTGTCAGCGTCTAAATCCTAAATGACTTTGTTAGGCTGAACTTGAGGTGGTAGGGAAAACCAGGCATCATTTCAATGCAATTCATATGTACCAGTATGTTACAGGAGATAAATCATGCCTTACAAACAACCAATTTTTATTTTTTTTTTGGCTATAAAAAGGGTTGAGGGTGATTGTTCCAAGAGAACTACACGTGGTGTGGCAAATCCCTTCAAAATTTTTAGAGGAACTAGCTTGCCTAAGAGGAATATGGATTTAAATA
>NW_008620964.1:200368-228019 GCF_000691845.1 Merops nubicus | reverse complement strand
GAAAGAGAAGGTCTGTCAGGTGTTGCAGCTAGACAACGTTCATGAATATTTAGAGAACAAAATGCAAATTGGCTGTTGCAATTTTGGAAGGTGATGAGAACTCTAAAGTGTTTTCCTTTAACCTCAGTAGATACCTGAGTTAAGGAGTTAATCTCTTAGAACCATTACACAAAGAAGAGAAACAGGCTGTTTCAGAAGTTGATTTGGTCCCAGGGTTTTGATATAAAACCTCAACTTAGATAGGCAGGACCTCTCTCTTCAAGCCCTACTCTCTTGACTGTATGAAGAATATTTTAGCATAACTTGAGAATTATTTCAAATTAGTTGTCTAATCTGCTGACCCAAACCCCACTTCTAAAGTGTGTGGTGTAAATCCCCCAGTGGTTTTGCCACGAGTAGAGGCTGTTATTAACAAGGTCTTTCCACCCAAGAATCAAATTCACATACATAGTCTAATTTTAACCAATTTCTTGGAGTACAGATCATGCCATATCAAAGTCAGACTGTCTAGGAGAAGGCATCTGTGTGTCTCTGTACCACACAACACTACAGTAACCTGCACGTTTTAGGCTATTAAAAATTATTATTGGTCCTGTACCATTTGCACCCTATAGGGATGCAAATCAGAACTTCAGTGGAGGCCTTGCAGAAAAAGCGGAAGAATGCAGCCCTGTCATATGGAAGATGTGATGGAGAAAACTGAGTGAATTGACAGCATTTTGATAGAAATATTGGTGAAATCTAAGAAGGCTATTTGTTGTAAAACTATTCGCTTGCTCTTCTACACAATACACATCAGGAATTTCAGCCTACCATCACAACCACGGAGTAAATTCTGTTTGAATGCTGTGATTTTGTCAGCTTTTTAAGACTTTAGAACTGCAAGCAGCACAGAATCTAACACATCTGTAAGAAAGTTGTGATTGTTAGTTACATGGCGAGTCTCGTATTTCTACCTCTGAATTTGTCAAGCTTCATCTTCCATTGTCTGGATCTCGTTATATATTTTTCTGCTAGATTAAAGAGTCAACAGTTATCAGAAGTTCTTCCCTTTACAAGTATTAGATTCTGATGAGTCAGTTAACTTCTCCTTGTTAAGTGAAATAGCTTGAGATTCTCTCTCTTTAGTTAATGTACAAATTCATTCCATGCACTAAGCGCCTGTTACAGCAACTTAAATAAAAAAAAAACCCAAAACCACAAAAAACCACAACAATATGAACTTGCATGTTGTTGAAATAAACCAAGGTAAGAAGAAAAGGAATCTTTCCTGACAGTCCATCTTCTCTTTTCTGAATAGAAGAAAAAGAGAATGTATTTCATACAATAGAAACCACAATGGTGTCAATAGATGACAAGGAAAAGTTTGCTGTGTACACAAAATAAGGAAAGGAAAGTCAAAGTTAGAGGCAGATAACACAGACACAGAAAAAAAAACCAAAATGGTTTTGTATTCATGAATAAGCTCTTCCAGCTTAGGATGCAAATCAACACCAATGAGTAAAATACACCTGCAAACTGTATGTTTCTTAGAAGTAAAGTCACAAGATACTCATGTCAAAAAGGAAAATTACAACATTGAGAGAAATGTGAAAAAAGATATTTTTTTTCCCAATCTGATGTCGAATATGCACATTTAAAAAAATTAAAACAGAGGGATGATGCAATAAAACACAAGTCTGGCGTGCATTAAATATCTGCTAGTGGATAGATAGATGAAGCTTAGGTCCAGAAACCTAAAATTAGTGCCCTGATAGTAGTGGAATGTAATGGATCCCTGAACTATCCAAGATAGAACAGATAAACAGATGGGAATATGTAGCTACTGTCGCCCTGGTATCATTAGTCATCTTTTTCATAGCTTGGGTTTACAGGGTGACATTGTATTTTCTTCAGATCCTAAAATCAGTTCAGATAGTTTTTATTTATAACCAGTCAAACCTTGCTATGGCATGAAGATTTGAGTTACACATTTTAATCTGAGTTTTGTAAGTGCTTTTTTCCAATTTGTGCCTGTTGTCACTGGAATGAATCAAGGAGAGTGCCTGGGATACTAAGAGATGCTGCAAATCAGAGATAAACAATTATATCTGAAGAGTACATCAGCACAGAGTGAGAACATTTGCTGGAACCTCAGTAGGGCACTGGATGTCAAGTGCAGGTTTTCCAGTGGCAGCATCCAGAGCCCACAAAAATTGGTGGGAATCTTTGGTAAGTGCTGGTTTAGAGGTTTGGCTATTGAAAATGGCCATGCAAAAGCAAAAGCAAAAAAACCCCAAACCTAAACACCTAGATGAATTTAAAGTCTCACATCTGATAAACCAGAATTTACAATATAGTGAGTTAGGACATAGCGAATGGCTTAAAATCCTTCAAAATTCTGAGCCAGTCAAATTTTGGCATTCCTAAGCAGCATAGCACGGCTTGATAAAGTTTTCCAGTGGCTTAGTGTATGTTTGGATCAATAGCAAACCTACATTTTAACCTGGATAACACTCTGGCATTATGGTTCTAACAAGCCTCTATGAGCATCTGGGCAGTGATTTGGCTTGTGGAAAGGGAAGGCTGGTGGTGAGTAGCCTCCAATGGCTGACCTCATTTTGACATGCACATTGCAAGTCATCATCGAATTTGATTGTAACTAAATGCCAGGCCTTCCAACAAGCTGTTCTGAGGTTGTTTATTTGGAGTCCAAAATGAATAACTTTAGCAAGGCTAATTCCTACAGTTTCACATATTTTCAAGCAACTAACGTGATTTGTAGGAAATGTCAAGCTGGAAACAGCTGATCCCACGCACTGGACTTGCTCCATTGTGCCAAGCAGAGTGATTTGTCTAGAGAGAAAATTCTTTGCAAGGAAGCTACTGGTGGTCAGAAGACTTTCAGGGTTTCATGTATCCATTTTGTTTCTGTATTTGATTTAAGTGTTTTTCTGCAGCAAACAGAGGTGCCAAAAAATTGTAACCTCTGTAATTATTGTAATTATTATTAATAACAACATTTTCAAGATTATTAAACTTTTTATCCATCCCTGAGACTCTTGGTACTTCCCTGGGTGGGAAAAGCAGCAAAATTAACTTGTAACGTGACACTTGACAATTCTGTTGGAGAAAAATAGGAATCTAGATAATGCACCTTGAAGCTTTTTCTAAATATTTTGTGACTGGAGAGAAGACCCACAGATATGAGATTTTCCTTCTATGGAAAACCAAGACTGTGTGCCTACAAAAACTTTTGAAAAGATTTGAGGAAATCTGGGGTGCAATAGACTGGCTTAAAAAAAATTATTCAACATATCACATTGCATTCAGCAATGCAAGCTAAAATGTGTTTTGTTTAAGCTTGAAGATGATTCTCTATTTTGAATTGGGGTAGGACAACTACTTCCAGTGGCTGGTGTAAGAAGGTGGTGTTAATTCCTTTATTATATGAGAGTATGACACCAGGCTTGTCAAACAGTATTAAACATGAATTTATGGGCAAATGAATCAAACTCAAGGGTCACATTCAGCTCCAGATTTATACTTTAAACATTCAAAAATAGAGAATCAATTCCATTAGATGTTTAAGATCCTATCACAGCCAAGGGAGAGTCAGACGGTGAGTTGGTGCACCTTGTGTGAGTGCAACAGCTTTTTAGATACCCAGGTATATACCTAAAAGCAGAATTTTAATCTCACATGCAATGCTGATCAAAAGTTTCCCACAAACGAGATTGCATAATTTTTCTTAGTCTCTTCACTATACAGAGGCAGGAAAAACAATAATTAAAAAAAATGTTCATAAATATTGTTAAACTGGGGAACAGGAGATGTGTCTACCATGCAAAAATGATTTGTAGTCTGTGGCAAACTACCAGATGGAAGCAGTTGTAGCCAAATAAGTTCAGCCTCAACACAGAGCTAGAGTTAATTTTTCCTGTTCAAAATACAAACTGTCATGTTTCCATTGTGGTTGTTGTGCTAAACCCCAAACACCCAGATACTAGGTCTATCTTTGCCACTAATTTGAGAATGTTTTTCAGTTACGGTTCTATCCTACATCTTTCTATATGCCCATAACTTCACAATGACCTGCAGTAAAAAATTACTATTAGTAGGCAGAGAAGAGGTTAACATCAAGAAATATTTTGGTCCAAAGCTGTGTTGCATTGGTGTCCAAAGTCAGGACTCATGAAAAGAACGAAATTCCTAATAAGCTACATTAACAACAAAAAGAAATATATCAAGTGAACGTCTCATTCATAGATCATGGCTGAACTATTATAATGTAGAGTTGAGAAGATACCGTCTAGTCTGCTTAAAAATCTGACCATGCTGCTGTGCACTCGCAAATATCTCAAGCAGGAAATGATGGAAAGCTCCACTGATCTCAAATAACTCAATTGTTTTTCCTTTTGTAATCAAATATCTTCTTAGTGAGGAACCAGAAAGGCATCAATCAACAGGCAGTGTTGTTGTGAAAGCATGAAATATGGCACTTCACTGTTAATGTAACATTAAAGATTAAAAATGTTTATTACCTGCTATTCTTCTGTTAATTGTTTTGTGTAGAGAAAAATAGAAGTTGCTGCCTTAATGCATAAAAAAATCACAATGTGCATTCATAGTTGAGAGTAAAGGGTTGGGGCTATGAAAATTATGCAAATGATGAATTCCAGTGAAAGAACTTTCAAACCCTTAGGGTCTTCAAACAGCATTAATTCAAGAAATTAGATACAAAATTTAACTTTTTCATGCTAATAATGATTTCATAAGGAAAAACTCGTTAGTAAAGGTGACAAATATGAAGTTCTATTGAACATTTAAATTCAGGAATCTTAGTATGCGCCCCTGGGATATATTTACACAGCCAATGACTCTCTGATGTTATTAAGTAATTTATTTGAGAAAGTCTCCATTCATGAGTTTACATAAGAACAATATCAGGTTTAGAAAGGCTTGTGTTGTCAGTTTAGCAAATACCTAATTCACAATGACTTTTGCTTAAGATTCTCATTAGGTCGTTCAATATTGTTTCATCATTTAATGTCAGCTTCGTAAGATCATAATTTCCCCTATATGAAAAGAGGAAATTAAAAGGAGAAATAATTTTAAAAGAGTGAAGTAAACTTAAATTTAAATCAGTTTTGCCACAAGAGAGGAAAGCAGTGTGACCACTTGTGATTGTACTTTGCTTGGGTAAAAACTATGCATATTTGGCTACTTGAGGTTTTCCTGTAATGTGTTTCCATACCAGCAACACTACAACTGTTGCATACGCTTCACTTGTTTGGGGGCCAATCTGTGATGTGACAATATCAATTTCTGGCGGTATTAGTTAGAGGGGCCATCAGTTAGATAGGCATGGAAATGAAAGCACCTTAGGTCTCTTGATTTCTCTGCCAGTTTGTGCTGTAGCCTCCAGCCTCCAGCTAGTGTTGCAGGCAACGTGCAAATCTAACTAAAGATGACAACTCTTGCATCAAGGACCAGAGTTGATATGACAGAGAGAAGTAGCACAAGATCCCTTGATGCTGAAAATAGAGCTGGTCAAAACTGTCAACATACTATTTGTCTTCTTACAGAAAATGCTAGTTCATCAATACAGCACTATTTTCCAGGAAACGTGCTGATTTTGCTCAACTTTCTAATGGAATACAGGCAAGTCTCGAAATCTTCATTTTCTCCTGGCTAGGTCATTCACCATTGTTCTTCAGAGACCTCCCACATCCACAAGCTCCATCACAGGGCTGTGTTGGAGGAGATTTGATTCTATAAGTGTCTGAAATCACAGCTGGTTCCTGTTACAACCTGCCTCTATCACTTTTTCTCCTCCTCAGGACGGTTCTTCCTCTCCCATCAGCATGTTTCCTACAATCGGATATCCTTCCACCCGTTTAGGCTAAAACTGCAACACATCCCCCCCTTTTCTGTTTCTATGGGAGGGATCCAATCTGTGCTCCAGGGTTTGTCTCTACCCCTTCCCATGCACTTCATTGCACATGTCCTAGGACAGCTGACACTTAAAGGACAATCTGCCTGTGTGTTAAATCTTTTGCTCTGCAGCAGCATGAAACACTGGACTACATGTAACCTTAGGCCAAAAAAAAAAAATATTCAAATCAAAGCCAGTATTACTGCAACTACTAAATTGTGTCACATTTGACTAGAGTATGAGCTGCCTGGAGGGTCTGATTCAGACATGAGAAGGCAGAAGGCTTTATGCTAGCAACATCTCCCACGAGAAATGAAAATACGACTTACAAATAAAACATGCAGAATTATGCAATGACTATCTTGATCGAAACCTATCTTTCCATAAACCTAGGTGACTATTTAATCTTTCACTTTTGTTCTTTCATGAATACATATATAATGAGAGTGAACAGGAACAGGCAGGCAAGATGAGATTCAGTCATATTTACTAACACATGCAGCACTCAATTGTAACAGCATTTGTGCAGTGTTTCCCTGACAGAGTGGTTCTCTGATGTTTTAAGAGCTTCTGAAATGATGAAGGACTCTAATCTATATAAAAATAAGCTCCATTAGTAAGTAGGGTAGTCACAGGGTAGGAGTGGGTGCTCTATGAGAAATCACAAGGCCAGAAATGTAATAATCTTGGAAAGAACTGTCTTGTAAGGTAGGAGCTCTCAAGAGGAAATCACAAGGTCCTTATTGGAAAACTGAGAATAAAGGAGATGAGAAATGATACAAAATTAGGCAAGTGTTCATAAGCAAAGAATGGTGGGCTATTGAACAGTACCCCAAAATCTTGACATCACATATATTACAACCACAATTTCATGTTGTAGCATTACAGGTTCATGTTTACTGGGCTTGGCTCTGCCTTCCAACATAATCTTGCACATCCTGTACTCCTGCCAGTGTACACCCAGAAAGTCATGGCAAAAGGGCAGCTTATGTAGTAGAGGGAAGAATAAGTAGAACAGGAGAGTGGCCATTACTCTAGACATGCAATATAGCATCAGTAACTGACTCTTGGAAGTGCTGGATTTGGGGATTGGAGGATACAAAAAGACAGAGAGATTTCAGATGGTGAAACTACAAAGGTGCAATCTGTCTGAGTAAGGGAGAGAAGGCATTTAGGGATGGTCTCCAGATACAGACATGAGACATTAGAGGGATTTGGCAGTATAGTCTTTGAAAGGAACCAACTAAGGCAAAGTGGCTTGAAGTAAATAAAAAAGTTCTAGTGCTGAGAAATAGGTTAACATTCCCCAAGAAAAATTACCATCCATGTGATTAGTTGCCTGAATGATGAAAAATAAGAGCAGAAGGCAGGAAACAGAGACAGAATAGGTTCATATTTTTGTAATAAAAGCCATCCACATATTTAAGGGATTTATTTTTGTTTCCCCAGAAATACCATTGAAGTTTTTCCTGTTAAAGCATTAGGTAAAGCTGGAGTTTGCAGTACAAACAGAAGCAGAAGGACTGGTTTCACACAAGTTGTGAGAGCACAGGAGAACAGTTTATTCTGCATCCTGTCACAGCATGTGGGCCTTCCACAGGGATTGCAGAAAGAGATAAAGACTCACGATTCCCTTCCCTTCTTCAGGACTAATTGTTGGCTATTTATGGTACTGGTGGTATTTGTTACATCTCCATTGGTATCTTAAAAAATCAGCAGACATTTAAAATCAAGTCTTTCTGATGCCTCTTTCTTAAACTTGATACTGTGCTAGTGAGGGAACATGCTTACTCATGTTTATAAGTGATCATTTGCTTATGCTATTCCAACTGGACTGTAAAGAGCTGCTCCTCAGACTCCAGATGGTAGCACTGATTTGAGTGGAGGACACTGAGGCACACTACCTGACACCTCTCTGTCCAAAACAACTCTTCTGCAGAGGTCCTTCACTGTAAGGAAGAACTTTGCTATCCAAACCCAAGCCTGGATACATGAAGGAGAACTCTATTTCTATCTTCCCTTGTTTCAGGGAAGGGAAGAACTTGTAAAGGTGCTGAGAGGACTGAATCCTCTCTGTGAAACCACTGCAAGTTTTTTATAGTACTGTTTTTCCATATAACACTGAGACATTCATAAATCACAGGACAAAGAGGAAGCAGCAGAATTTCTGCTAATGAGATAAAGATACAGAAAGAGAAAGGTGGAGGAATTTAGCTGTTTGGGTCCATAGGTAGCCTGATGAACAGTATCATTAACCATTTGTGGTGCCTGGGGCTGCTCTTGAAGTCCTGCGTTGACTCCTTGGTGTCATCTGTTCCAAAAATTGTATGATAAGATTCACCACTTGGATCCTCATGTTTGCAGAGAAAATGAAGCATTTCCTACACCCTTCATACTTGTGTAATATATAACCTCCTATAACTTTGTCCAGCTTCTTTTTAAACCACTGTGCTTGCTTCAGGAATCTTTTGGTTGAAGGCAGTTGAAGAAATAGTATTATAACTGAATCTTTCATAGCAGTAATTTTTACTGTTTGATACAATATGCAATCATACAATATACAGAAAATTATGTCAAAATCTGATTTTTTAATAGTTGCACATAGTGTTTCTCTGCTGTTTGAAAGAAGTCTTGAAAATTGACCAGAAAGTATTACTGCTAAGGAAAGAGAAAGAAAATGTATATATATTTCTAAAAGGCGAGACAAACAGGTCTTACATAATGTTCCTCCAGCTTCAGATAAACCAAAACCCATCAGACACACAGAACAGTGATACACAACGACATGTTATCTTCCTAAATTGCCAGCTGCTTAACTGCTGAATTAAAAGCTGAACAGGCAGAGTCAACATCATGCATCTGTACTAAAGAACTTGAAATTTCATTTTGATTATACTGTACACATTTTCAAAGTCCTAAAACTGATATTATTTACCCTTGATCTATGGAGTTTGACGAAGTTTGGCCTTGTAAGATTGTTTCCATGGGAGGGGGCAAGTTACTAATGGGGAACAGGGATATTTTTAACACTAACTTGATTCTTTCTTTGGGACTATGCACACATATGCTCATTTCCAGGATGTAAAAGGATAAGAGTAATAAGCATTTCTTTTTATCCAAAGCCTACCACTTGAGCTTTTTACTCAAAAAATAAATCCCTGTTTATGCTCCTTCTCAGAAACAGAACTTCACTATATAGAGGAAACAGACAATACAGGAAAATAAATATTCTTCAGACCACCTAAGTGTGATACAATTTTCCCAAAATCCCAATAAAAGTGCTGCTTTAGTGTAAGACTTGAAACAGAATCAAACCCAGCAAGTAACAGCCTACAGTCTGTAATTTAGTTGTTGGAAACCAAATATAAAAGATATCATGCTTATCCATTGAAGTTACTAAACATTTTCCAGCAATATTCATCCTGAATCTTAGACCACTTTCCCTTATTGTATAGATCAATTGTTTGATTGATTTTATCTATCTATCTATTGATCTAGCTAAACACACATGTATTTATACACACACACCCTTCTCCAAAGGGTGCTGGTGTTTCCATTCAAAGCAGGAAAGAAAAAGAGAGTTACAGAGGCGTGTGTTTACAGCAATGTGATGCTAACTAGGTAGTTATAGTACATTGTTTAAGGAAATTAACTGTGATTTATAGCAGCAAATAAATAAGACAAAGCTTAAGACATCTCAGCATTAAGTGTCTCCTGCATTAATTGTCTCCAAAGTCTGTTCCATTTGTTATCTAACAAGGTACGCACCATTATTATTTTTTATCCAGTTCATTGCTTGATTCTATCTGTCCTTTCAAAATTAGCTTGTCTAATCAGAAACCATTTTTGCTGGTAGTTCATTTCACATAAAAAGGAGGAATTCTTGTTTACTGAGAAAGTAATTGGATTATAATTTTCAAAAGAGAGAAATATGAATTGCAATAAATTATTCCTCAAAAAATACAGAGGATCATGAAAACCAGCAAACTGAAAACAAATTAAAAACTCTAATGAATGAAAAGACTATAAATAGAACATGAAACTGGAGAGAATAATTTATCATTGTAACTTACCTACTTCTTGTTAGTCTGTTGAAAAGAGCTGAATATCTAAGGAAAGAAGAAAAGATTTATGTATTTACTCTAATGATGGTCAAGTAAATATTTATATTAGCTGTCATTTTTCTTCTAACTTTTCAGCCCTTCCTTGTAAACAGTAACTAAACTTTTATTATGGAAAGAAAAAATATAATTTAGCCACAGATCTGGAGGCCACAATTCCATTTCAGTTATTGATTACATTCTATTGATAAAGTTCACATTCTCACGAGCAGACTATATTAAAGTTGTACCCATTATCTTGTTGCATGCATCTGTATAAATTTAAGCAAAGAGGAGAGAATATGGAAATTGTATTCAGAAATCTGGGCAATATACTTTGGATGTTTACATAGCTGATCTATCCTATATAGTTTACTGCTTCCCAGCATTTCAATTCACATAGGAGCTTTTTTCTCTTTTAACAATTAACATTTATTTAATTAATAATTTTTTTTTTGCTAAACAAGGAAAACAAATACTAAAAATATGAGAAATAACTGAGAAGAACTATGAAAATTGTCTAAAAGAAAATAATAAAATGCGCAAAATTTGTGTAAATAAGTTTATAGAAATTTGAAACAAGAACTGATAACTAAATGATAATCTTATGTTATAAATTTATTATAATCTTGTATTATGAAGAGTAGAAAAATGAAACAATCAATATGAAATTCTGAAGTCCTAGAGAAAACTTGACTCTTACCTGTTCAGCTGCTTAACACCTTGATTTCTTTCTCTTTGTAGGCCTAACAAAGAAAGGTATGAAATGAAGTTAAATACACGAAATGACGTGAGAGAAACGGTTATAGATCTGCATTGATTTGTTCTGATTTTATTAATCAGAAAATCATTCAGGTTTTCTTCATTATGAATTGCATTTATGATAGCAATTCAGGCTTTGATCCTTAAATTATACATTTGGGGCCTGAAGTAATAACAATTCAGGATTAAAAGGATCCAGTTCTTATCTCCATACCAAACAGGTTGTTTATAGTGCACCTTATTCAGTGAGTATACTCCGATTTAGTGCAGGAAGATTGATAAAGGTAATCATCAAACACTGTATTGGCTTAGAATACAGATGAAAGCAAAATGCACCTGACTCAGCGAAGATAGGAGTTAAATGCCAGATTATCCACACAAGTGTGTCAGTAAGAGGAATTTCATGCATGAGAGATGCTAGAATGGGCATTAAAAATGGTCAGGACAAAAATCATTAACAGTTCCATAAAGCACATTGCTAAAACGTATGTACAGTGTCACATGCAAATCCTCTACAACTTCAAAAGATCTATTTGCATGCTCAAAATCAGGCTTATACGTGATCAGGACAAAAACATCAGACAGTTTCTTAATACTCAGTCGATGTGTCTACTCTAAATTTAGAATGTAAAAGTTTAGCACGCTACCAATACCATGAGACTCAAAAAGATGCTATAAAATGACTGGACTGGATTTTATTTCTTTGGTCACTGAGGATCATAGCTATAATGCATGTACTAAGCAGGCCTGGCCCACCCAAGCTGCATGGCAAGAAAATGATGGATATACTGAGTGATATGTACTGTTACTATCCATATGGTGACTGAGTCAGTCTCATTGCAGAAAATGGTATTATCCCACCTGAGAACTTCTGATTCAACCTACATTAATGGCTACTTAGGATGATTATTACCTCAGTAACATAGGGAATGAGTAGTATTTGGACAGGAGCAACACAGAAAATCACTGTTATCCAGTCAATACAAATACTTAAACCACATTATTTCTTTTTATTATCCTACATGCAAAATAGCATTGTACCTCCTCTCCAGCTTCATATCATATGAGAAAGAAGTTTGACAAAGATGTGTCTAAGTCTGGTTTGTCTGCCAGTCTCTAGTTTTCTGATCCAGGACACTTGGGAGAGCATAATCCTACTTAAATACGCAGTCCATAACAATCTCAGCTAAGTGCTAGTGATAGGAAGCCCCAAGAAGTAGACAAGGTAAACCATGAGCAGTCTCCACAAATCCTTATAGTTTTGCTGTTTGTGTTACAGTGATCCAGCCTGAAAATACTAAAATCAAGGATGGAAGCAACAAGGATTTTATTACTGAATATGTAATATTAACCTCAAAATTACTGGCATATAATCTTTCACAGAGTGGTGGGTTTGAGGTGGTTATGTGTCTGGGTATGCATTGTTGTGGCTTGAAAGGCTCACAAAATGAACCCAAATATGTCCACATTAAAGTTCTCAAGCATCTTATTCCCTTTGATATTTGTAGTTTGATTTGTATCTAGGATCATAACTTTGTAACAGTTTAACCCTGTTGAGCTAACTCTACCACTGTTCCATCTATCCTTAATGCTCAGGTTTGGCTCAGGTTTGGTGCAGGGGCCACTTACATACAATACACCTACCCACCACAGCAGGTGTTTGGGTGAAAGGTAAGTATGTGTTTGGAATGAAGGCACTTCCTACTCATCCCATATAAGCTATTAAAAGAGAAGTCAAGCTAATTCTGGTGTGGTGCCTTCCTTTCCTCCCTTATTAGTTAAATGAGCCATGAATAAAAATGAGTCCTTCTTCCTCTTCTACTGCTTCTTCACTTTTGTATATCCGTTTCTGACCTTTCCCATTTGCCTCCTCTCTCTCTGCTGTGTCCTGTCACCTAATGCAAGATCCATCCTCTTCATTGCCTGCCTGCAGAGAACCAAACTGTCAAATGGGCTCTTAAATACCAACATAATGGAAGTTAAATCAAGCTACATAAATACCCCATGACACAACTGTGAACTGTTTCCTCTGGTGCAGTCAAAGTCTTTGACACAATCACATAAGAAATTATGTGAGAGTATAACCTATTATTTAAATATTTTAAATTAAATCAATTTTATATTTAAACCTGGACAATATGGGGCTCCAAAGTTTCCTTGCACAACAACTCTACTACAAATTTACCTGCCTGCCTACTGCATTTAAAAGATTGATTTTCTTTTCCTGTATGGAGACTTTTCTTTGAAAAAAATTAATTTGTGACTCACACTGTGAGCATTCTACATGTGATTCTGCAGTTTTCAAATCTTTTAAATCAGTAATAAAAGCATATTAAATTGGTGTAACTTTATAGAGCATGTATATATGTAATTCTGAGTTAACATGAGGTAAGGAAGTATAACAGGTCCTGGACTAAGTCCTCTCAGTCATTTGGCTTCACAGTTTGTGTGTTTTGAGCTTCCCAGTCTGTCTGTGATGGTGAAATTCCTTGTTTTAGATTACCTTTCATAGCTGGACAGACACAGGCTTTTGTTCAGAACTGGATGAGGTCATCAGTCTATGAGGAAAGTGTCACATTATTATAAAATATATATTGTCCAATAACAAATTAAGAGCTTTAAAACTCCACAACTTGAGGCTATAACTATAACCTACCTCCCTACAGTCTCTGCCTCAACAGTGAGTTTTGTAATATTCCCATTCTCACTTTTCCTTGCTCCACAATTAACTCTGTGTAAGTTTTAGGAGATTCTTTGACAGCACTAAAAGTTACATGCAATTCAGGGACATGATTGCTTAACTGGTTTGGGCCACAGGTATATACACACCCTTTTGTGTCAGCACCTTATTCATTAGTGAGTGAAATTCCTGTTCCTTTCACATAGGAGTTCTTTCATGTTAGATGGGTCATAACATCAGTACAGTGACACTGAAATATTCCAGTTACTTTTCTTGGCTATCAGAATTCACTGTTTGCAAATCTTTGATGCAATTTAGTCACTAAATTACTTAACTCATAGAATCCCAGAGAAAAAAATAGGGTGGAAGGGACCTCTGGAAGTCATCTAGCCCAGTGCTCCCATGTTGTTACTCACTTTAAATTTAAAAATTCACAATTTGAATTGTTTTACAAATGGGTTAAAATTGGTGTGTGTAGAAGGTCAGATAACATGGGTAAGCTGGCAAGAAGTGCAGTTGCTTAGGCACTGACTGTCATGTAAGCAAGTCCACAGCAATCACCTAGGGAGCCTGAAGATGAATTCTCAGGCTACCTACAGGCAAATTTATAGTGATAATAATTCATAACTGATAAAGGTTAAATGACTAGAATAACGGTGATACAGTCCTTTGTAATTTACTTAACTGAATTTAATTAATTTACAACACCTTGAGAGAAATATAAAATCTCTTGTGCTTGTGTTTGGCATTGTGCTTGCACTGGAAGTGGCTTATACATCCTCTGCTCCATATTAAATGGGGCATATTTTGGACACAACTAATGTTAACAATTAGGGGTTATTTTTGAGAACTATATTTTCTAGACGGAAACATCAATAAATTTTCTATACTTACACGCAACTGAAAATAGGTGAAATCCAGAAAATTAAGTAAGATTAAAGTGGTTTTATTACTGATTTAAAACTGTATTTCTCTGTGCATAACATATATTGTCATCTAGACACAAAAGAGAGAGACAGAACCATGCAGTCTATTTGACGTTCAAAGCATACACACTGGAGTCACAAAACCAGATTGTTTTGTTCATAACTAGAAGGCTGAAGAGTAAAATTTCATTAAGATTGGTATCTAGAAGTAGATTTACAAGCCATGCATATCCATGAATAGGCTATTTAAAATGTCTGATAAATAGATGGCTTTTCAAATGTGTGTCTGACAGGCTTAGGCTCAGAAATAGAAACTAAGATGAACTCAGAGGTTGATACTCAGAAATAAATCTGTCTGGAAAATGGTGTGATGAAGAAATGAATCTATATTTTAGAAAGACTGCTTTGTAAAAACTGTTCTGATCTACCCATGACTTGGTAACATGCGTTTATCCCTGGCATCCTGGTGGATTTGGATCTAATGCATGTGTCCTCACATGGCACCTCCGAAAATCTAATTTGCATGAAGCGTATCTTCCATAAGGTGTTTAAAAGATTTGTCAACAGGAGGAATATTTCTACTGTAGGAATATTCAAAAGGCTTAGACTTCCATGTAGTGTATTCCATAAAATCAGACTTACATGCTCATAAAACTAAAGCACATCTTTCCAGTGTTTATTTGCAACAGCAGCTAGTTGGGAACATTTTCTGATTTTGTTTGGTTCTGTAGCTACAATAGTATGCTATATGCTGTATACATTGCCTGCTCCTCTTGATTTCTGCACCTCCTCAATGCTATAGTGGGAGGTGTCCCTGCCCATGGCAATGAGTTTGGAACTAGATGGTCTTCCATGCCCCTTTCAACTCAACCCATTGTATGTTTCTGAAACTAGAAATTGCCCTTGATGTTTGCTGCCAGACTTTAGGTTTGTCCTTAAAACAAGACCCCCCCCCCAAGACTCCTTTCTAACAGCTTTGGTTTTATATTTTGGACTGGTATGTCATGGATGTTTATCTGATAATTTATCTGAAAGATAAAGAATTTCCTAGTTAATGAAACTCTATGCAGTTTCTTGTTGCCCTGTATCCTAAGACCACATTGGCCTTGTTTGGATACTGAAAACTGCATAGATATAAGAATTCATTTATGTGTTTATTAATTCAAGGTTAGAGCACAACAAAAGTCAGCACAGGCTCTTGCTGTGAAGATATGAAACAATCAAAATATGCTGCTTTTACACTGAATCAGCTGCTAATGCAGAGCACACAGCCAAAATAGAAGAACAAAAGAGGCAAAATTATTGCAAATTAAGGCTAATTTCATTAACTTTGTCACATATGAGCTCAGCTAGGTTTGAACTCTGCAGTCATTATAGTGCATTCAAAAAATAATAATGCAAAAATTTCCATGACTTCAATAGAATCCCTGTTGTATTAGTAAGTGAGCTTTCCATGGCCAAAATTATATCTGTAAATTCCCATGAATTTTCTCCAAAAACGTGGCAGCCTGGCATGATTAAAAGCTTTCAATTCTGAAAGAGCAACATGATTAAAGCAGGACTGTAGTCTTGAGTGGCACCTCACTGGTTTCATTTGCCAGTATTGTTATTTTCCAAGGTAATATTTGATTTACAAGAAAAATGCTTTTAAGTCACACAGTAAGTCCTACAATGTATCCATGAGTATAAAATCCTCAAATTGCCTTCATTTGTCAAATGCTAAAGCCCTACCTGAGACTATTCAGTGGCAGAGCAGGAATCTAATGATGGCAGTAGGAAGGAGAGAGGTTAAATTTATAGAGGTTTTAGAGGCTATACCTCTTGGCTCTCCTCCCTTGTCCCCCTCCTGACTTCCTTTAATTCAGTACATTGACCACAGTAATGCAGTTAAGCTTCAGTATATGGCACAGGAGGCTCATAAGTCCAGTCACCATGATTTTATTGAAACCTCTGGTGTTAGTAATTTGAATTGATTTTAAATTCCAAATTCTTAGTGAAGGTGGTGAAATACTGAGCTTTCGTGCTAACCCAACTTTCCCCTTATGCTATAGTTTTGCTCCCAACCCATGATGTTTTTTTTTCACTTGCTTCAAATAGTTGCCTCATTTATTTATTTATTCCCCCCCCCCCCCCAAATTTTTTTTTGCTCCCCCCCCCCCCCGAATATAGCTAAGGTTCAAACCCAAATAATGAAGGCATTTTTGGACAGAAATAATAATAAATGCAGCCAGGAGTAGAAATAAATGTGAACAACACTTTATGAGTAGGTGATTATCTAAACTAATGCCTTTTATTTTTGCTTACATAATATAAAACAAAGTTATCAAATACTAGCAGTGAAAAAATCTTAGGCAGTCATACATAGACTATGTTCATTAAACTCTGATAGTACATGTCAGACCACCATTTAAATAAATGTTGTACAAAACTACAGACCGATAGGTGCAAAGATCTGATAGTTCTAGGTAAGCCAAGTTTTGCTTTTAATAGTTAACTTCATTTTGTAAAAAAACCTAGCTCAAGTACAGACAAGGTTTTGTCTGCCATTTGTTTTAAGAATGTGGATCAGATCCTTAAATCAGAGCCAAATGCAAATAAATTCTTGGGCAGTAAATCCTCAGTGATTTGCATTACTCGAAGACGGGACCTACTGGAATGTCTTCATAACATTCTTTTTCCTTCCTTCTCCTCATGTGCAACATATTGCAGTAATCAATTAATGTGATGGAATATTCCTGCTCTGAGACCTTCTTGTAACTCCCATATGGTCAGAATTTGTTCCTAATAACTCACATTTATTTTTTTTTAGAAGCTGAACTCATCCTGTGCATTAGTGATGATGGAAAAATAAACCTTTCAGAGTTTTATAAAAGAAATAAAATAAAATAAGACTTAAACCTGTCCCTTGGGTGTGGGGGTTTTTTTTTTTTTTTTTTTTTTCAGCCCATTGGTACTGAGTTTAAATATTTTGGAGATACCTGGTATGTGGAAAGGACTGAATATCATTTACCTGCATTCAAACTGCCAGACAGGACAAGCAGAAATGGAGGTGCCCGGTGTCATCTCTTGCATTTAAAAGCATGGGCCTTATTATACCTCTTTAGAACAAACATGTAAACAAAATTGTTGAACTATTGATCTTGTTTAAATAATTTATCCCTGTCCATCTCATCACACCCTTTATTTGCTTTTGTGACTCAAAAGACTTTCATTCCACTGTAACAAACCAGGAAATTCTGTCTTATAACCTGAGTAATACCAAACAGACCTTGGTTCATATAAAGAAAGGACAGTAGCTGAACTTGTGTCTCCTTCTGCTTTCAGTTGTACTCTAGTGGGATTTAGAAGAATCACAAAAAGTTGTAACTGGAAGCTAAGTTCCTTCATACTGCTTCTAAATCTTAAAGCAATCAAGAAATCTCTAGAAGTCCACAGCTCTGCAGCCAATAACACCAAATGTTCTGGACCAAACTCCTCAAAAATTTTCCTTGCTATTTCATCCTTTGAAGAATTGTAGGGATGGTATTTTATGTACCTAGTGCACATTAGTCTTGTAATAAAATTTATTACTAACAGATTCCAAAAATTCATTTTTTTCTTTTTTTTTTTTTTTGTTAAAGCATGATGTCAAATTAACTTTCCACATTCCTCAATCTTTTCCTACATCTGACAAGAAAATACGATGCAATCCAAAGAGTTCTTTCTAAATTGACGTGAGAAGGAGGAGAAATTTCTTGGTCCATGTATATTCCAGCAGAGGGTGGCAGTACACTTCCACGCTCCCACAGTAAAATAAAAGTTGTGCACTAATATTTGTGGCTTGTGTCCTCAAAAGGTTGCATACACCAAGGAGATGCATATGTTTTGGAGCTGAGATGGGAGTAGGACTGGTAAAGCAATGCCCAAATCACTTCAGTGACCTTGCTCAACCCACTCAATCTCCATCTCTTTCTCATTGGAAATATTTTTCTTCTATAGTTGCCATTGCCTGATGACTAAAAACCATTATAATACTCCTGAGGATAATCACCTGTGAGAATGAACACTAAGATACCTGAAAATGGGACTCTCAACCAATTAACTAATAATACCAGAACCATTAACTTCATCAATAACAGCAGGATACTCACCAACGGTATTATGCAAGTTAAACTCTAGAGGAAAGGAGCCACACTGTGGCAGGATGTGTTATATTTGCATTTTCATGGCACTATGAACATGTTAAATGTCTCCTCCCTTTCCTCAGTCTGGTTTTGCTACTTTGGTAGCAGACTATTCTCCAAAATTTGAAATTTCTTGTTTTCTCTTCAGTAGAATATGGAATTTTCTGATACCTTCTGAGACTTCCCTTATTCTTATTCTGTCATTTTGGTTTTATTTTTCTTCCTTTTTTTTTTTTTTTTTTTTTAAAGTAGAAAGCAGTTAGGAAATTGTACATTGGCCAGAAAAAAAAAAAAAAAAGTCAGAGTGTATTTTTTTTCCCTTTACAAATCTTCTGTAATCTTTTGGTTGACAGAAAAAGTAGCAATTGGAAGTCTATTTTAAATTACTGCAGTGAAAGTCTATTAACACATTGTCAAACTTTAGACCTTTGTGATTTAAGGCTATATATTTTTTGGATGTGAAGAAATGTTTCAGCAAAAGAGGAAAGAAATGCATAATAGGAAGACTACTTCTTCATTATGCAAAGAATGAAAAATTATTTGTATACAGAGCATGATTTCTTTAATACGCTTTTATATTCCCTCAAGAATTTAAACCAAAGGATTATGCAGGTCAAGAAGAAATTGAACAACAAAAACCATTCATGATCAAGCTCTCAATATAGACTTACATTAGTAAAAACATTTGAATACTATTTTTATAATAGTAATCTAAGTAGCTTATGTTAAGTTCTCTGGTAACTAAAACCAAGCATAATTTTCATACATTCTTTCAGAAGACATTCATTATTTAAAATATGTAAAGCAGTGTTCTGGAACAACTTTCTACTTAAGAGGAAAGAAGTTGAAAATGGTGCCAGGAACTTAGGTGAGGAATGACATGCCTCTTCTCAAAAAATAGAAATTTTAGGTATTAAAGGAATTAAATATTCTCACCCAAAATTGTTGTCAATAATCATTACTGCTATCCTAGTAGATTTCAAATTGTTTGAGATCCTTAACAGTATCCCACCTGTTGTAAGGAAATCTTGGACCCTTGGATTTATCCAGGCATCTAACTCACCTTGGAATTGGTAGATGCTGAGTACCTAGATATATTTGAGGAAGTAGAATCTGTGCCCATTTACCTGAAGGTAATTGTCCGAGCCAAGAACTGGGTTCAGTTCTTCCAGAGGACTTTACATTAATTAGTGTCCTCTTGAAAAAATCTTTGGAGAATCTGTAGAAAACTTCCACAATGCAGAAACCTAAAATATCCCACAATACTGACCCCTAACCTATCCAGAAGGTACTGTAATTTGTGATGTGGATGTTGTGTGTAAGGGTGAACAGGACATAAATAACAGCAGCCTAGAAACATCAGTGCTTCCAGTCAGTCAATTGTCAATGATTCAATTTTCTTTCGTAATCACATCTCCAGTTATACAGTGAGCAAGTTTCCAAAATCTGAGAATATTTCAGATGTGTTTTCTCATCTATAAGTAGCTTCTCTATAACTTCTTGTAACATATTCTCCCCAGTTGTTCCTACAGAAGGTGACATGCTTTTCAGAAGGCTTTTTAGCAAGTAATTAACTAACATAAAATGATGAAACAGGGGAAAAAAATAATAAACCCCCAAACCAGGGTGATCAGAAGCTCCAAAGCATTGCTTGGTTATTGTTAGGATTATTTTATGCATCAGTTTAGAGGGACTTCATTTTCCACAGCTTTGGAAATAGTTATTCTTAAAAGTCCCTCCCAGTTTTTGGTTAATGTTGTAGGGACTACGAAGTAAAATGCATTAACCACTGAGCTTTCTGCTAGCAAAGAGAGTTGACTTCCCCCGTGGGAGTGGAAAGCAGCCATAGATAAGCCATAGCCCCTGCTTTATCTCTCAGCTGAGTGCATGAGGCTGCAGCAAGCCCTGTTACATGAGCAATGTTCATGGAGTTCATTGGGAGAAATGTCTTCTGGCTATTGGCATCCTTCAAACATCTGACAGAACAACCTCAAAAGACATTTAGGCAAGCATATTAGTCAAGCTAGAAACATATTTGCTCTCCATAGTAATTTCACCCCACAGTACTAATAGGTTTTATTAGGCCAATGCACCATTCATAATAAATTGTTGAGTGAATATCCTGGAGGATGAGCTGCAGATGGTCTGACTGCTTCCCACCAGGACATATCTCCTGGGAAGACAAATGGCACAGGCTGCCTCTACAAGTGTAGCATGTCCACTGACAGATGAGCACATCTTAGACACTTTCCTGATTCCCTGTTTTGGGGAACAGTAGCAGAGAGGAGCTGAAGGTAACATCTATGTGAGAGGTTTTGCAAGAGACAAGTGGAACAGAGGTGGTAACATTTGTAAGATGTAGCAGAAGTAGCAGGAAGATATTTTTATATCTATATGTGATGTAAGAAAGATGTAGGAGTTTTCGAGGAGGAAACAAGTTGTGCAGTGTTAATATGCTGGAGTCTCAAACAGCCTAACTATACTTTTGAATCCTTCCTGCTTAATAGAAAATCTTATGACAAAATGTTAGTCAAGAATAACTGGACTATAAGACAAAAAGGAATTGTTTAGAACATTCATTTTCATGAAATAAAATAACTGGGAAAGATGGAGAGTTTCTTGAGGAGGACCAGCTTCTCTCAGCGTAGAATAGATTTAAAATCTGTTTCACTGATAGAACTGAAAATCCATGATTGAAAACTCTAGCCTTGAGAAGTTACAATACATCATAAGAAAAAGGTGAGTCAACATGTAATGTTTCAATTATAGGGTTCTCAAGAGTACACAGGTGGTGTAATAAGTAAGGTCACGGTCTTTCCACAGTAGTACCCCTGCTATTTCTGCACTTGCTGTGAATGGGAAACAATAATACTTATGATTGCAAAAAGACCAAAGTTCAGAGCAGATCGATCTAATGTTCTGAAAGGTAAATAGATAAAGATTTGTTATGTAGCGAGTGCCTATGGTATTTATATTGGCTGGTCTATCTCCATGTGGTGGTTGTCTAGGCCATGGGGATGATCAATATATGCAGCAGCTGGTAGCAATGACATTTAAAACATCCCCCCCACGTACAAAGACATTATTATTTCAATCAAGTGGCTCTTAAACCCAGATCAATTTATTTTTCTATTTCTTTGTTTGTCTATTTATTTATTTATTTATCTATCTATTTATTTATTTATTGAATTCTAGACTGGCTTGTGAAACATCAACACATTTCACAGTTTCTCAGTATGACCACCCACCAAATTTGCTAGATTATGCCCTGAAATGGGATTCAGTGGAGCTAATTCTGTTCCCTGCTTTGTTACTATCTAGATGCACTCTGTGCTCGTTAAGCTGTTCCCCTCATCTTTCCACATCTGTATTCCATTTCCCCAGCTTTTTTGCACCACTTTGGTTTATGTGTTTGGACTAAAATCCTACAAGTTTACACTAGCTCTTGCCTTTTTCTAAGGTTGTGGCTTTGGCCCGAGCACTAGTGTTCAGAGCCCTGACAGAATATGTCCATTAGGAAGACAAAATGATTGTAAGTTCAGGTGCTTCTTTGATATTTTTTCAGCTCATCTGCACCCATCAGTGATGACATGCTGACCTACACAACGCAGTAGCCAATGTCGGGGGTATTAGTGATGTGACAGAGGGTGTTTTTGGCACAAAACTTATTCAGGGCTGGAATTACTGTTGTCCAGTGGAGATCAAGGACTCTAAAATAAACGGAGCTCCTACAGAAAACATCTGCATGATTAGAAAGATAGGAATAAACTGAGAAAGGAAGTGCTAAGGAATCTTCATTTTCCATTCCTGTCTAAGTCTCCTTTATGTCCTAAACTGGACAAAATTCCAAAGAAGAAAATCACCGATAGCAGGGGAGTAACAAAACTGCCATTAAAGGAGGACAAGTTCACTTCAGCTACAAGGAATTCAACAAGAAACTCTGCACTGTTGGTTTCATCAATGAATCTGCAGTTACACTGCCTAAGGGATGTTTCATTCAGAGCAGGACAGATCCATAGTGTCAATGACTATCTGTCCACCATGGTGATATACTTTATTTTCTCTGAACTATTTCTGTATCTGTTAACTCTAACACTGAACCTGAAAATTCTTTGAAGTATAGGCTTTTCCTGTACTTCCTTCGTCATCCTTTCATAGTGAGCTTCTGGAATATGACTGCTCCATTTCTTTAGAGGACATGACACATGGAAAAACTACTCCCAGAAGATTTGCCATAAGGCATGCAATATCTTCAAGGAAAAACCCACACTGTCATTTCTATTCCTCCATATGCAAAACTGTAAATACAACACAAATAGGAATTTCAAACTCCTTGTACCTAACTTATTCCTAGCAAATGTACCTGTCCCATTATTTTTAGGATGCTTTCAATGTATTCAAAACCACTATTTATCACTCAGGTTACTCATTGAAAACACACATCTGATATGGATTATTACTAAAAAAAAACTTAGCTTTTTCATTTCCTGAACTTGTGCCTTCAAATTCCTAACCTTAATGTAGTATTAATGCAATTTTTTTTTGTTTTGCATTTTAATATTTTACCTTAATTTAAAATGCCGTGAAATAAGTCACTGTGATTTATACAGTAAGCTAATAGTATTGTCAGATCCACTCAGTGTCCTCTTACCTCTAAGGCTCTTCTCTAGTGAGTTATAAAATAAGAGGGTACTTATAATCACCTATTTAAATCTAGCAGTGTATTCTGAGAGTTAATTACGATTATATCATAATTCAGAACAAAGAAAAAACCAATAATATTTTGTAATCATTCATCTCCTATATCACCACATCCAAAACATTCTTAATTATGCAGAAAGCTAGACATGCCTAATACAACTATTTGGCACTATCAGATTTTGCAGCTACTCTTCCCCAGCCTTGCCTGCTGCAAAAGGGAAGGAAGCTCTTTTGTTCTGTGAAAAAATACCCATCAAAACTCAGAGAAAGCCAATAGAGATGGTGTTGTCCAACTTTATCTACCTGTCATTAAGATTTTTGAAAAGAGACAAAAAAGTTGAATTTCCTTTGACATATTCTAAATCATTACTGATTTGTTGACACTCACATGGTTGATTTGGTGGCAATAGAGAAAAAATTTTCAAAGTGGTTGTCAGACGAGAGGAAGATGTATTTGTGAGTGGAAGAGACAAAGGGGAAAATAGATTTACAGAATTTACAGAAAGCAGCTTTCATTCTCCCCTCCCCCGCCCCTTGGTGTGTGGGATTTTATTAAAGAAATGCCAGATGCATTGAAGAAATGCATGAGGCAAATACAAACAATTTACTCATAAAATTCCGTAGTTATATTTCTGTTTCAGAGACAACTTCCTCATCACAGGAGTGTTAATTTCATCTAGCTGACAGCTGTGGAAATCACCTGTGTTTTTAAACAGTGAGAGCATAAGCAGAAACACATTCATACAATGGAGTCTGTTTTCTGTTTGGATCTAAAATCTAAGTGCTGTCCCTTTAAAGGAGACCTTGCTGTCTTGATAAAGAAAACTAATGAGGTGGCCTTTCTGGGGCTAGTCACATAATAGCCATGGTGACAAGGACCTCTATCAAGAAATAAAGCAGAAGATAAATGAGATTTTTCTAATATCCATTTCACCCATTGTTCACAAGTGTCACACAATACAGCTTCTATTGATCATGAGATAGTAGATACTGGGCACTATTTTGTAAAGGAAGCCTAAATTACAACATTGTGTTATTAACAGCCTGTAAACACTCTTTACTGCTTTCTATTCTTTTTGTAACTGTGCATAAACAAGTGGGGGTTTTGTTGTTGTTGTGTGGGTTTTTTCAATTTTTTTTTAATGGACATAAAGGACATTACTTATATTTATACTGGATATCACACAGCATTTAACAGTAAAACAACATGTTTCAGACAGCTGGCCTGAAAACTAGCCCCACTTATCACAAGAAGATGGGTATTGAACCTAGACCTCATTTTTTTCATCTCTCCAGCATCCTTTATTTGATTTGATATTGTTAATACAATGTCTCAAACTCTGACACAGCTTTCACATTTCCCCCATGTTCCAACCTTCAGTAACATTTTGGAGTGTGGGGAGAGTGGCTGATCTCTCTGCAAGTGTCCCATCAGGTTCCCTTTTTCAGTTTGGAAATACCTGGTCTTCCCAGGAGTGCCTGAACCTAACTTATGATAAAGAATTTTGGAATAGGGATTGTTATACCTGCAAAAGCAAGAGACTGAACTCAGTTGCTCTGCATGTGCCCTTCTATGGCTCTATGGCATTAGTTTCCTAGGATGCTCAGAACTTGCAAGTCTTTATTTCCACTCTACTCTTGTGTGGTCTGATATGGTAAGGTAATGTGGTTCTCAATGGAGACAGTTAAATTAAGTTTGATTTGAATAAAATATCTTATTTCACAGAAACATAGGATCAAAAGATGGCTGAGGTTGTAAAGGGCCTCTAGAGATTGTCTAGTCCAACCTTCCTGGTTGAATCAGGGTCACCTACAGTAGGTTGGTTGCTGAGAGCCATGTCCAGTTGGTTGGGTTTTGACTGTCTTCAAGGATGAGGACATCAAAACCTCTCTGGGCAGCTCGTTCCTCTACTCATTCACCCTCACAGCAAAAAAAGCTTTTTTCTTATGTTTGAACAGAATTTCCTGTATTTCAGTTAGTGTCCATTTCCTCTTGTCCTGTCACTGGACACCACTGAGAAGAATCTGGCCACCTTTACTGCTCATCAACAAATGTTTATACACACTGATAAGATCTCCTTGAGCCTTCTCTTCTCCAGTCCCAGCTCTCAAAATGACTCCTCAAATGAGAGGTGTTCCAGTTCCTTCATGACCTGCTGTTGAATTCACTCCAGTACGTCCACTTCTATCTTGTACTGGGGAACCCAGAGCTGGGCACTGCCTAGTGCAGCCCAGAAAGCCATCAGTGTAAATTTCTTGATGTTGATTTTTTGATAGTAGAAACAGGTTACACTGAGTTCCTAGACTTCCACTATTACAGGAGCTGGGACAGAAAATCTGTGATGGTTTAGGTGCATTAGGTGCAGAGGAAATGTGTTCAAAATGTATTTCTTCTATAAAGAAACTTCATAACATGTTTTGTTAATCTGGGTGATCCCACCTAAAGTTGCTGGTCTAGATCCAGTGACATATTATGTTTCCATGGCCTCCAGCACCTAACTTTCCAAGAAAAAGGTAGCCTTCCATGCAAAGCAAGTGCATGATGTTTAGTCTGTGGCACTTCAGATGTATCAACAGCCTATAACAGTGAATCAGAAGTCTGAGCACCGCAGTCTTTGCTTAACCTGTGGAAGTGAAGGAGTTATATTGATACATCAATATCAATGATACTATTTAGACATTAATTATTTCAGTGAACAGATTGGGGTTTGGCAATAGTAATGAAAACTACTAAGTTGCAAAAGGAGAGCAGCACTGGAGAATGAAAAGTTGGGGAAAAGAAATTCAGAAACAAGGGAGGTAGGGAGTCAGTGATGGAGGGAAGAAAGAGTAACCAAGAGGAAAGGAACTGCTGGGCATGTAACGTGGTAACAGAAGCTAAATGTGCAATTACTACATGATGCCACATTTGTTCCTTGGTATCTGCAGGGAGAGTGACACTGAATGGAAGCTGCTGTGCAGAACAGGGAGGATTTATGCCCCAGTCCACAGACCCTGTTTCAAAACTTGATTCATCCTTTCTCTCTGAATGGGCATGCTTTGTCCCTGGGTCTTTTCCCAACCCCTGGCACCCTGCAGCAAGTACTGAGTCTCCTTCTGCTGCACCTTTCATTCAAAAACATGGCTGGAAAAACTGTGTAAAACTTCGACTGCTGTTCCATGGAATGACAGGATATGTATAATTTACAATCTGTGCAGCTTTACTGCTGTACAGTCACCTCTGGGGCGCCAGGCAGGCCAGCAAACTATCAGCAAACATTCCTCTGCATAACTTGAGAGGAAGGGAAAAATTCTAGCTATGGATATTGGCACAAATCTACTCATGAAAACTCCCACTAAATCTTTTATGTCCAGGGAGAACACCTGAAAAAGCCTATGCTTAAAGCACTGACTTGCAAATTGGATCCCTGACTTAGCTACAAATTTCCATTGTGACCAAAGGAAATGCTCTTGATTTGTACATCTCTGTTTCTCCACAATGAGGATAAAGCTTTCTGCTTCCTGTTTTAAGCTGCAAGCTTTTGGCAGTTAGAGGTGGAAAATATTTTGCCCAAATAAAGCACTGATGAAGATAATAGCAATAGCTGTCTCTCAGGCAATGCTTTTCATCTGCAGATAGTCAGGTAGACTACTAAGTATCATTATTTCAATTTATGAAAGCAGAAACTGAGGCACAGGAAAGGAAATTACATGTCCAAGGTCATGATAGGAACATCACTCTGATGTCCCAAGTTCCACATTTCTGTGCTTTACTTACTGTGTCCCACAATGATGTCTTTCTAGGACAAATGGAGTAATAGTGATTATAATGAGCACACAGATATCTCCTTTGAAAGGTCTCATCACATATCTGCCTGCACGCAACTCAATTTATACACCTTGGAAGGATGAAGGGCTGAGTCAATATAGCATTAATGTAATATCCTGATGGCTGTTAGCTTCAAAGACATCTTATCCCACTTTTCATGAGAAACAAGTCTTTGAAAGGAGAGCAGTCAAGATACAGATAAGTGCCACCTTTAAAATTGTGATCAAAGTTGAAATGCTCTGTAAAATTGCCAAGAGACCTATATATTGGCTTATAGGCTGTACTTACTAGATCCATTACTTCATACAAGGTGTTCCTAGCTTGCACGCTTATGTGATAGGTTAGGAGAAGGGGAATTGTCTCTTTTTTCTCTTGGGACATGAAATGGGACAAAGGACAACGATGCAGTTCAGATGCTATAATGATCAGAGCAGTCTTAAGTAAGTTCCTAGTTCTGATCTAGACTTACAGGGGATCACCAGTGTGTCAGTGGGTGTGAGACTCCTGAGTACCTTTTGGATTCAGGCCTTAGCAGCTCTTTTGTGCCTTTGCTAAAGGCACATTTCATTTCTTTTAATTCATTTCATTTAAAAA
>NW_008620964.1:157166-200337 GCF_000691845.1 Merops nubicus | reverse complement strand
ATTTGTTTTCCTACATAATGGGCTTGCTGTGAGGACTAATGCAGTGGTGGTTTTGTAAGTGCTCAAATTCTATGATACTGGAGAAAATGAAATCCAAAAGTGAGTAGGAAATGACTTTTCTCTGAGTTGGGACCAACTTCACCTTACATCATTTCTGGTAGATACTTGTCTAATCTGGTGGGGACTTTACCCTTCCTTCTCAATTGATTTCAGAGCTTTACTGTCTTCATTGTTAGAAAGTGCTTCTCATGTCTGATCTGCACCTCTACTTTTGTCATAGTATAAGCCTGCAATACCTTGTTCTGTCCTTTGCATCTACTTCTATTTCTAATAGCCTTTCATATCTTTAACACATCATATCCCCTTTAGAATTCCTGGCTTTAGGTTAAATAAACCTTAATAAATTTAGACATTACCATCACTATCCTTTGGGATCTTTCCAGAAGATCTAAAACCAGCCAAAGGACCACAATTGAGATTTTTATGGTTATTCTATTGTCCTTCAGAGTAGTTTCTGTCCCTCTGGGATTTGTGTCATCTGCAGTTTTAGTGAACACTGCCTTTACTCCCTTGCTGAGGTTTTAATGGAGACTCTCAACACAATCTAAAGCAGAGCTGGAAATTCTGCTTTGATGAATTACTCAAATGATTTTGCACCTTCTCTCTCCTAATTTTCCATGTGAGAACACTGCATAAGGCATGTCAAAAACTACTAAAAAGTCAAATGATCTGCTTTTAACTGCTTCCATTCTGTCCTCAAGCCTTCTCATTCCAGTGGGTGGCATCTAGATTGTTTTGACACAATTTCTGCTTGCTGAATTTGCACTGACATTTGTAAGTGCCTAGATGAGTGTGTTTGCATTAAATAGTTCCTAGAGAATAATGGTGTGTGAAGTATTGTAGGTGTCATCTTCAGCAGCTGGGTCTTGGAACTCCTTAAGATTGTTCAGGAGAAGAAGCAGAAATAGGAAGGGCAAGGTCAGAGCACTGCAGAGTGACAGGGAAAACCAGGATTTACCTGTCGTAAGATGGGTAGGGAAAAGGATGATGGAAAAGCACATCTGGGGAGATTTTAGGAGAAGAAATTAGAAGCTGTTTAGTTTTTCTGACAAACAGTATTTGCAAAATAGTGATCAACAAAGGATATGCTGAAAGAAAGGGTGTGATTGCCAATAATGTAGCAACTCTGAAAAGCCAGAGCTGGTGGCTATATGAAGTAGATGAAGCTTCAGTCACATCAATCACAGTATATACTGTACATGCACACACTGCAAAGCATTATGCTGCATATATCTTTTATTCACAGGGAGGGCTGAGAACAAAAAATACAGGGAAAGTTAATAAAATTACTGCATATGGGTCTGGAAGGTTCTCAAATTCTCCATTAGATGTGGTATAACTGATGTATAGAACAGCAGCACTGTGTACAACTCATTTCCAAGTAAAACTTCCCTGGGAAAAAATACATAACCAAGTTTTTAAAACTTTATCTAAGACGGTTTGGAAGGCCTTACCATAATTAAAAATATAGCATGTCATGAACTGAAAATTACATTAGATATTAAAAACAGATCAAGATATTTAGGTATGATGTTTTGTTACCCAGTAAGTCTTTCATAACTTTCATGCCAATCACCAAGAGACAATACAGAGAGAGTAATATTTGCTTCTAGACAATATATTTTTAGTGGCTTATGACTAATTATAAACCAAGAAAGGTGCTGTATGTAGCACTGTTGAAAAACATTCATCATAACAAAGTCAGAGGAAACAATTTCTGGAAATTTAGTTCATTATTTGTTATGACTTGAGTTATAAAAAACTGGCTAACCATTTCAGACCACCTTCAGTTTGCACAGACTTCTGCTGAGCACGGAAGAAATATTATGATTTGCATATACAATATGGCCTGAAGAGGTCTCTTGGGAGGGCAAATGAGCTCCAGGCTACTGCAGTGGGGCTGTTATGGCATCCAAATGATCCATTTTAAAGCTACCTCTCGTGTATCAGTACTATATGATAGTCACTGGGAGCATTGTGCAGCTTCCTCTGTGATCACAAGGTAGACAGGAGTTAACAGCCTTCCAGAGCACATCGTTGGTGATATAAAGCACTCTACACTGATATGTCCATGTAAAGAAACACTTCTGGAAGGCTGTCTGGAGAACATTTACTGTTATCTGCATGCAATACTTGTCTCCGTAGGTGACTTACTGGGATTTGAATTTCGGGTGATCAGAACTGAGAACGTGAAGTGCACCAAGAGGAGGTAAACAGAAGGCAAAGCTCCACATATGCTGTAGTACATCCACACTCTTGCCTTTCTACAGAGCTTAGTGCAGGATTTATTTACATGCACTCAGTAGATTAAACTAATATGCATAGGAAGAGAAAAAAAAATGAAAACAGCATTCAGATGGAATTTAGTTTGAGATCATCATGCCAGACATATTCAGAGACATATTACAAGATGCCTATTAGAATGCAATAAGAGAGAAGGAGCTCTTTCTGCACAGAGTTTGAGATTGAGTGTCTTTTCAGAACTGACTATTAAGAGAAAATAATGCCATGTTAAAGAGGTAAACAAACGATGCTGCTAACTCTCATGTTTTTATATCAGGTCTTGCAGCATTTGATTTTTTTTTCAGCTTAATGACTCATCTGACTTGAAAAGAATATCTGTTTTCATTTCTTTATGGTTGTGGGAAAAATCTTTTCCCACCCCAAAGACTTTAAAACTCTAATGTCACAAGAACTGGGCAGGGAGCAAAAAGCCTGCAGACAAAAAGAAACAATTAAAATAACTTTTTGTCGTGAACCCATGATTTTTTATTGCTTGGAGTCAGCAAAGCGGGGAGTTAGTGTGTTCTTTTTCAGAACTATGGAGTGATTTCTTCCTGTATTGACCTGAGTGGTTTTTTTAAGCTGCTGTCTCTGAAGCTACTAATAAAACATTATTCCCCCAAAACAGTTCCAAAGTAATAAAAGTCCTGGGGTTCAGTTTCTTTGAAAAATGCACCTAATTTTGCTTTGAAAGAGTTAGGTGGTAACCACTGTGCTGGTGTTTGGGTTGGCAGTGGAGTGGCTGAGATGCACCTCGTGTCTCTGCTGTGAAAGGGTCTGTAGTCTCCCAAGAGCAACAGAGTCATTGAGCCACTGTGGTCACAGGGAAAGCCTAACAACCTGAAATCTGCTATGCATGGGTACATGGATGTTGTGAGGATTTAATTAACACTTGGAAAGCATTCTGAGGTCCTCAGATGACAAGGTTTACAGAACTCTAAATGACTGTTATTATATCCCCTCTGTGTTTACGGTGGCAGATAGCCAACGAGAAGAAATGTTCAACCAAAACCAGGCATTTTTCCCAAACCTTTGTTATTTCTAGGCTACTGTTGGAAAAAAAAAAAAAGGTGGATCTGTATCCAATTTAGTGAGTGCAAATTACAAGTGGCTTTGTTGGGATTCCTCTGTACTTTTGAGCATTATATATGTAGCCAACAACAAGCTGTCTTGCTGCCTGAGTATATACTTATTACCCAGCTAAATCAGAGAACTGGTTGCAAACTCCAATATTTGAGTAAAACCCATCTATCTGTGACACTTCTTTGATAGAGGATATCATAAACAAATAATTTCCTCCATCTGCAACTTTGTTATTTTTGAAAACAGTGTTCATCTTGTCAGACCTCAGCATATATGTTGAAAATAAACCCCAAACAAAATAAAACTCTCTCAAAACAATGCACCATATTTCACACTCAATTCTTCCCTGGGAGAAGTTGAGCCATAATTTGCAAATCTTAATCACGGACCTTAAGTCTTGATATGAAAATGCCCAGATACTGTTGTGACAGCAATAGCATTAGAACATGTCTATAATGGATTTTTCTGTTCTAGATAGATCTTCATGTACATGTGCAAAAAGACTATACACAAATACTTTTCTAGCAAAAGAAGTATTGAAACCATGACATCTTTCTGGCTCCCTTACTGAAGAAGATTTTGTCAGGAAGGACAGGAAAAGCCCACTGCTAGGTTTCCAGTGAACTACTCTATGACCAGCAGAATGACAAGGATCAGAAGGATTGAGTTTTGTGCATCCTGACAGATCCTAGCCTGTTTTATCTCTATCTGTTTCATCTATGTTCCGAAGTGATTTTGACTCCTACAGCCACACTAAAAGATTCACTGCTTGGCAGACATGAAATAAAGAGCAGGGCATTGTACTGATTCCATTCATTGCTCAAGAGCAAACGTTTTTGGGTAGCATTAACCTGTAATGACTCACATAGAGACACGTGAGCTGGGTTTATGCTGCCTTGGGCCTCTCAGCATCACACCCTCTTGCATGGACGAACAGTGCAAGTATTTACCCATGCCCTTTATTGCCTGAGCTCTGCGCATGCAATGGGTGCCAACCTCAGTGGCTGGGGCTGTGGGGCCAGACTGCTCAGCCAGCCACGGCTTGAACTGCTCAGAGCTGCCTGGGGAATATTTCTGGAAAAACATTGATATTAATAGTAGTGTTGTGCTGATGTCCCCCAGCTGACTTCTACAATCTCATTGATAACGCTTATGCTCTATTTGTACCCAGTAGCTTTGCCAGGTATCCTAAATATGACTATTGTAAGGTTCTGTGTGAATCAGGGAAAGGAAGGGAAGGTGACAGGAAAACCGATTTTGTCAGCTCATTTCCAGGTTTTTATTGGACAGATGGATTAGATAGCCAGAGCTAGTGATAAAATTGATGTCATGGATGGGCACTTTGGCCTCTTATTTGAGTGGCACAACCTTATTCACTAACCAAGGGGTTGAATATGTAACAATTCTTTGCAGTTGTACCTTTGTGCAGAGGTTCAGGAGAAAGACTTAATGCATCAATATATGCCATCCGCACTTATATGTAGAGAGCATTAAATTCTCCTTTCCACCAAACTTCCTTTCACAATTTATCCAACTTAAGTGATATTGATGCGAGTCATATGTTTCTATTGTGTTTTTATGCTAAAAACATTTCTACTGTGTAAACACATACAATTATATTGCAGATGACTGATTCATCTCTTTTTCCAAATTGATCTATACCACTGCCGTGTAAGGCTATTAACATAACCAAACTCTAAATCTGATTTTATTGCAGAACTCAAAGCTGCTTTAAAAAAGTTGATACAGAAATGTTAATATATGCAGCAGAAGGTATTTTAAATAAATATCTGTCAGATAGTTAAATCTGTGTCTCCTTAGTGTTAATTATGGAGCAATCAGACGAGGACAGGGAAAAGAATATTTATTGCAGGTTGAAAAGCCAGTTAATAGGTCTGTATCACAGCAAAGCATGTGGACTTACCATTAGAAACTGTCTTTCTGATGATGGATGGAGTTCTTTACAAATATTTTTCAATCCATATTTGAATTAGGGATAGTAATAACTAGCAGGGAACGATTCAAAAGCAATTAAAAGCAATGGACAGAAAAAAAGTCATCTAGGGCAAAGAATGTAACCATTTGCCCAGCTAGAAGGAGAAAAATAAAGCCTATCAGTGTCAATGAAAACTCAACAGGCTGAAAGCTATACTTTCATATAGCCAAAGACATGAGACATTTAGATAGCTAGCTATTATTGATTTTTGTGGAACTAAAGACTCTGAAAACCTGTATGTATCCCAACTTGAATACTTTGCTAGATCTGAGATTACAAATGCATCAGAACTGAAATTTTCATCTGTGCTTGGGGGATTTTGAAGTCTAATTCTCATTGACCCTTAAGGGAGATTGAGCAATAAGTTACTAGCTCCTCTCTGACACCCATCCATAAGGTATGAATTTATACATGGGCATAATTGCACAAGGAATGGTTAAATGTACTTATCTGTTCTTCCATCATATTGCTGTATATGTATTTCCATGAACCCAAAGGAACTAATGTGAAAATAGTATATGCTAAATGGCACTTTTCTGTGATCTTCTTGTAGTTTCCTAACAATGGCCCTTAGAATATGAAAAACTGAGCGAACAACAGAGCATAAAGAGATCAGTCAGCAAAGATGGGCTGAAGCAGATAAACCTGACTCATCTCATTTTAGACCTACTGCACATGAACAAATTCATCTTTACATGAACATATACCATGCAGACATCTGAGTGAACAGAACAGGGTTTGGGAAATTAGCCAAGTGACAAAGCAGTGATTGTGTGGCGCCTGTGATTATAAAAAACAATAAAAATTCTCAGCCAGTCAAATAGAACTAAAGAGTTACTTAACAGAAGGAAGTTGAGATGTGCAAAGAAAGGTTCAGCTTATTACTGGCCCCAAAAGTCCTATACGCTGCCTATTGTCCTGAGCTCAGTAGGAAATCTGTGGATCAATTCCAGTGAGACATAAAAATAAACATTTCTATCAGAAATTGCAAAAAAGGTAAAGATGTTGAGGTTAAGGGTTTTATTTTTGAAGGCTTTGTGGTTAGTAAAAAATCAAATATTAAAAAGGAAGTTATAATAATTACTGTCTTCCCAGTTCACAGTGAAAAGTGAAGTGCCGTGTTCTTACATGGTTAGAGTAACCACTGACAGTAACAGGAAATGAAGTGCGGTCTTTGCATCCAAGGTCTCACTGGAAAATAAGAACTAGTTACAGTGAGAAATGCATTCTCCCACTCCTGCACATACGTGTTTTTAAGATCAAAGGCATGCAGTGAAAAAGATCTCTTTTTGCTTTCCCATTTTGATTACAGAAAAGTGTCATTCTTGAGCATTCTGCAGCATGGGAGTCATGAAATTCAAAAGTACTGTATCCAAACCATGAATCTAATGCATAGTGATTTCACAGTGCATCCACACTCCAAAATGCAGTCTACTGATGCTAACAGAAAATACTACACATACAGAAATGGACCAGACTGTAGGGTGCCTCATAGGAGCAACATTTGATGATTTTGGTCTTTCTGAGCACAACTTATCTCAGCTGATACACTGGTAAGGGCTTTTTACATTGGTAATGGCAGTGTCTCTGTATTTTCTGCATAATTCTCTCTTTCCCAAGGTAGAGTCTGCATTAAAATAGACATACAGGCTACTGTCCAGGTTTTGTGTTTTTTTTTTTTTCAGGTAATTTTTCTCCATCACATACATCACAAGCCACCGTTGTCTTGTCATGAGTCAGTGTTGAAGCTGATCACTGATGGACTTCTTTAGAACTCAAGAACTAGCAAAGCTTTTTGTTTTCCAGATGTTTTTTAATATGATTACTGGCATTAGGATGCTCCTGTTGAAAGGCTAATTCAGTCTTTTGGACTGCAATGCAACTAGGGAGGCAGGAACTGCTAAGAAGATGCCTAGTCACTTGTATTTTAAAGAGTATCTCATTTAATGTGCAATTCTTCTGTGGCTAGATGAGTGTACTTTCTGTCCCATAGATTTAATACTTCTCTTTAAGGCAGGAGAGGGGCAGTTACACATCTCCAGGGCTGTCTGAGTAAACATTATGTTGTCACCTAAACCTCCAAAAGCAGGACCCCTTCAGTGATCTGAAAGAGGGTTCTTTTCTGAGATGTTGCTGTGTTACCACCGAAATAAAACAGAAAATGTCTCTAAATATGGAAACTCAGGTTTGGGTCATGAAATATTAGTGAAAGCAAATGTGAAAGCACTGAAGTGAGACATAAGTTAAACCTTGGGTTTTATTTGCTGAAGTTCCACAGTCTGTCACAAACTAGCAGCAGATTCAAGTCCCACACAGGGGCAAAAATTAGTATAGAGGGAGAAGGTGGGTTTAAAGACCCTAAGGAAATTAAGTTTTACATGAACACATCTTGCCTATTGCTTGAAATTAATAGGCTCGTGGATTTTAAAGCCGTAGAGGACCATTATGATTAACTAGTTTGAACTCTGTCTAGTCTGAGTTCCTGCATAACACAGACCATACTTCATCCAGGGATTTCTGCCTCAAGCCCAGCTATATGTTGTTAAACTAAGATGTATGTTTTATAAGCATATCTGATCTTGATTTAAGGACTACAATGACACTTAGTAATTTGCCCCAGTAAGTTAGCTCATTATGCAGTTAAAAAATAAATGAGTTTCCTTTTAATTCTAGCTTGAACTTTTCTTTTTTGATTTCTGCATGCAATTATTAGACCTTATCCTGCCTCTGCTTGCTAGATTAAAGGCCCCTCCAGACTCAGCATAAGTACTTGGGCAAACAGAGTCTGTGATTTAAGTTACTTTTAAATCTGTTCATTTGAGCAGCTAAACAGAGTATTACTTTAAAGTTGCTGCCAGGATTGAGATGGGCTTTTTTGGTGCTGTGGAGATCGTGATTTTTTTGAGGCATTTTGCAGACAAAATACTGTTTTAGAGAACAGGATACTGCCCCATTTAGCAAACTTTTCATACAGTCTGATTAGTCCTACAGCTTTCAACAGATGTGTCACAGCCACAGCCAACCAAAAAAGGAATATCTGGATTGTTTTATCCCCTTTCTAACACTGATAATGAATAAGAGAAAAACACATTTAGCAATGTAGACCTTGTCTGGAGAGGATTAGATGAGAAGTAATTCATTTCACACAAAACAAAGTTCAATCATGCTTTGATATTGGATTGATATGGTTGCAGACTGAGACACTTTTGTGTGGACTAGTTTCCAGATCCTTCCAGACAATTACTGGAGATCTAGTTAAAAAAATCAGTTATCTAAGGTGTGATTCATCTGTCAACACACAAGTATTTCTTGTGGGATTTACTCTATGGTTGTCTAGTCTCCAATAACTGTATCAAGAAGGATTTGATCCATTTGCCCACATGTTGGGATCAAGATTACTGGAAATGCCACAGGTGCTTCATCTGCTCTTCAGCTACCACTCCAGGTGGGTATCGGTCTCTTTTAAGTCCTGCATCACAGTCATCAATGTGTGTGAATGCCTAAGATACACAGGTTGCAGCACAGGTTGCAGAAGTCATACAGGTATGGGCAAGTGGTAGTCATGAGAGGTCAGCTATCCAGCTCACAGATACATGACTATATACTGACATCTAAAGTTCAGCATCTTAAATCTCAGACCTCAAGGACTTGTAGTGATAGGGTGAGGGCTAAGGATTTAAAATCAAAGAGGGTAGATTTAGATCAGAAATCAGATCAGTGGTGAGACACTGAAACAGTCAAGTGTAGATGCTTCATCACTGGGTGCATTCAAGACCAGGTTGGACTGTGGCCCTGCACAGCCTGGTCTAGTGGGAGGTGTGCCTGCCCATGGCACGGGCGTTGGAACTAGATGATCTTTTAATGTCCCTTCCAACTAAACCATTCTATGATTCTGTGAAGCCTACTGAATGTGAGTTGCCTAACCTTAAACCAGAACTTCAGGAAGCAAATGTAATCTTTTATTTCCTCATCCATTAGCTGGAGTCACTTGGGGTGGAATACATTTCACCTAAAACCAGAGGCAGAATTCAGCTGCCTCAAATAGACATTTAGTGTTGCATGTTGCATCCTGCCTGGTCTCTAGTTGCTAGTTTAGAAGATCTTAGGCTTGTCATAGGCCCTGCATCATATCTGCCACTCCATGTGCATGTGTTTGGTACCAGAGGACATCTCAAGTGACCTTGGGCATCTATTTTAAGCAGCTGAATACTACCCAATGTCTCTGAAAAGTGGATTGCTGAGGTCTGAACTAGACAATATAAGCTCTCTCTGAAGTTACTACAGAGAAATAGGAGCCTTCAGAGGATAATTCATTTGACCTAGCAAAACTGACAATTTTAGAGAGAATTAATAACCCTAAAAAAATGATGATTTCTTTCTGTAGCCTATGCGGGGAACATGTGTGGTTCAGATTTAGAAAAAGAACTTCTAGATGCCTAAGTTGAGGCACATAAACCCTCTCCCAAGTAACCTTCACTTGTGCCCTTTGAGATTAAATGGCATGCTTTACTTGAAAGTAGCCCTAAGCCATTTATAGAAGGTTTTTGTCCTTTTATGAAAGAAGTGGTCATGATATTAAAACACAAACAGAAGAACTGATTACAATCCATATTTGACATACGTTAAAAACTAACTGAAAATTAATTTACAAGACAAAGCTTGCTATAATAGGCTGTCAATATATTCAATTTTGAATGTACCACATATGATCAAAGAAAGCCACCCAGGGGATTATGCTGTCTGAATTCCTCAATAAAATGGCAACCTTTAGATGTATTAAATATTACATTTAGGAAAAAAAAAGTAAGAATGAAAATCTATAGCTAAGAAAAACACAAGCCCAGAGGGAGAATTCAAGATCTGTTTATGTGTAATTGGGTTTTGCTTTGTGAAGATCTTGGCAGCTAGAGGAGCTGCCTTACTTCCATGAGACCGTTAATCACATTCATGGATCTACATGCTGCTAACTGCATACTAAATTCCTGAAGATTTAGTTTTTCCTCGATTTTTACTTCATTTACACCACACATTGCCTGACAGAAGATGCTCACCACACATCAGTGATTGAAATGTTAACATCTTAGAATCTTAATGGCTAATCCTGAATGATGAAACTGTGAGTTCAACCACTATTGGACACCCTGAAGTAATTAAATTTAAGTAACTTAAAGTAATTAGTGACAGTCTATATTTCATGCTGTAAATCAGTGAAACAACTGACACAATTTACAATTTGGCATAAGCCCCTGTGTATGACAGATTAATAAAAATGGATAAAGACAGATAAAATTTTGCATTAACATATTATTTAGCAAAGTTTCATAATCAGTAGTTTACAAGTTAAGTTATGGCACGTTTGTAAAGAGAAGGCTGCAGCTTGAGTAAAAAAATGAGCAGCATTGTGAAATATTTGGTATATTATGCTGCTTCTGACTTCAGCAGCAAAGAAATAAGAAAATATCAATGAGATCTGGATTTGATAACAAGGAGCTTCTTCCTTTCGATGTCTCTACTAGCTTCAGATTTGATCTCTTCTCTCCCAAATTCTGAGCTCTTTGCCTCTGTTGTCCTTTCTTATTAACATTTCCTTGCTCTGCCTGAAGGATCTTGCTTTCTCATCACTTCCCATTCTGATATTACATTCCTTAGAATACTCTAAACCTGAATAATGAGGGCATTCTGTGGTGTAGGTTTGAGCTTCTTCAGACTGAGAATGTTTAACCAGATTCTCACCTTCAAAATTTCTACCTCAGTTTCATCTTTAAAAACAGATATTCTAAATCATTAAGAAGAGTCAGCAGACAAAACTAAAAACCTTCAGATGACAGAACATTAGATTTGGGAGACTCATGATGGATATTTACTGGAAGGATTTCAATGACACATGTTAGCATTGTCTTACTAAACTTTTTACACCGTAAACCTAGGGAGAAAAGGAAGGGGAGAAGATGAAAGAACAAGTCCACTCTAGTTTGTACCTGATGTTTATGGTTAATGGGAAGAGAACATCGCCTGTTAAAATGTAGGGTTCAGTCCAACTTTAAATGTCCAGTTTTGAGGTTTTGGAGTATTCTAAATGAGAGTATCTTGAAAATGAAGCACTGTGTGCCCATAAGTGAAAATCATGATCCAGAAATCAGAGTTTATGAGGAAAGCCAGCTGAAAGCGGGTAGCCAAGGGATTTCCATCTTGCCTTGGGAGTTTTTGTTCCTGTCTTTTGTTCTTACAGTAATGCAAATGGAGGAATGGAAAGCATTCTTTTCCAAAATGCTTCATGTCCTAATATTATGCAAAGCAGTGCAGCACTTAAGCTATTGTGGTCTTGTCCATTTCCAGCCTTGGAGCTTCCCTATGCACAGTGTGCACAATTGACTAAACCAGAAACTACAGTAAGAGAGGTTTTCCAACTCTGCACAGCAAGCACTTCTGACATATTTGGGCAAATAAAGTTAGGCACTGAGTAAGCATCTGCCTAATGAGTGTGGGTATCTTTACTGGTACACTCCTCTGGCAATGAGGAAGACTGGATTATTGAGTGGGATTTGGATTTTTGAAGCCTTAGTCCCAATTTAGGTGGAACAGGGATTTAGGCATTCCATTTCACACTGTCTACTTAGACAATAAGCTCCTCACGTCAAGACTGATCCTTAGACTTGAAGACATCTGTCAACATATAACAAGTAAATAGGAAGATCTTGGTTAAAACAGGAGGGTAAGAATAAATCCAGGATTCGACACTAGATGAGAAGGAGACTTATAAAATGCTGGATGTGTATTATACCACATATCATCTGTTCAGCTTTAGGAAATTCTCTTTTCTTTCTTATTCCTCAGCTTCTATGTATGGACCGTGGAAAAAAATAATTCCTGCAAGTGTGTTTATAATATATGTATTATTCTTCAGAAATACCAACACACTAGAGAGAAGAAGCTAATATAAAACCCTGGATGAAAAGCTTTTATGCTAAATAGAACTTCAGATTAGCCTCTATGCCTAAATTTCCAAGTGTAAAAAATGGAGATAATACTTCTTGCTTACAGTCTACATGGGATTTTGTGGTCTGTAGAGGATGTCGTTTTATATAAGTATGATACATGTAATGTAAAGAGAGCCTACGTAAGACCTCATGAAACATTTAGGCCTACACATTATAGACAGTGTCTTAATTTCCTTCTCTAAATTTCACACCAAACTGTGTAATTTGTGGTAGTGCAGATTAAAATATCATTTTCCAGGAATCCATTAAACACTAATTAATAACTGGAAAAGACTTCGGTTAGACAATCCTTTAGTGCAAACAACTAATAAAATAAGTCCAAAAGCTGTCACAATGATCAAGGTTTACAGCAATCCATCAGCTATCTCTGATTTCATATCATAGAGTATATTTGCTTTTTATCCCTGTTTTAAGGAGTGGACACTGACTTTAAATCCTATTGTGAGCAGGCTAGACAATGTCTGAAGGACAATCCTGTCAACTGCATGGCCCAAGACTAAGAAGTAGAACCGTGCTGATTTTATAGCTATAAACTCAAAAATAACATCTAGGCTTCTCAGTTTTAAATGGGTATCAGAGCTTTGAGCTCATGAAAATAGTAAAATGAAGAAAGAAATCATAGCAACTAGTCTGTTTACTGTAAAAGAACAGCAACAGTTTCTACATGACATAGTATGGTAGAAGGAAAAAAAATCTTTGTTTTTATTTTTTTAAATTTTTTTTGGTGTGTTAGTTGTACAGAGAACTGTGTAATGCAAATATCTAATGAAGAAATAAATCATGCATATTTGTTGTCTGGTCTTTAACTCAGCATTGAAGATATCTATATGTAGGCTTTATCTCCAGGTGAATGCATCATAATTGTATTGTTGGTAAAGTTTAGAAAATATCCACAAATAAAAATGTTTAGTACTATGAGAAAAAACAGGACAGATAGCTATGGTGGGTTAAGAATCCTGCAAGAATTGTAGGATAGTGTTAGGGAAGACTGCTTCTATGATCCCATCTTCCCAAAAAGGTATCTCTAGAAGATGAACCCAATCTCAATATAAGTTTTTAAATGGGTTATTTTGTTAATTTGCTTATTACTGTCCATTGAATACAAAGGGACTCCAACAACAACAAGCTCTTCAAGTTTTAAAATATTATCTCAACACCTGATAGGGCTGACTCAGCCCATGTCCTGTTGTGTTTGATGTTTTACAAAGATATATAGGACACTGAGCACAACTTTGCTTCACCAGATAGCTTGGAGGATGAAGCCAGAGTAACTTGGGAGACATCAAGCTTTGAAACTGGTCAAGGATCTTTCAATAAAATAAGTTTTCCTGAAAAACCACAGAATTCTTGAAACACAGATCACTTTTTGATAGGAAATAAGATCTCACAAAAAAAAAAAAGTGAAAACAAATGTCACTCAAAAACTGTTAATGACTTGGTGGTAAAGGAGTGAACCTGATATGTGAAAACTGAGGTTCAGATTCCTGATCTGAGTTATGTACAGGAGGAATGTGATTTTAGTACTTTGCTGGAATGCCCTATTGCTGTTGTATGAGGTCTGTCTCTACCTCTTTGAAAATCTTTAAAGTCTTATTTTAATTCTTGTTTGGAACACATAAATTCCTGGAATCTCATAACCTCTTTTCCCCCAGCACAGCTCCTACTTGTTGTAGCCATAACTTATCAGACAGTCAACAAGAAAAAAAAAAAAAAAAAAAAAAAAAAAAAAAAAGAAAAAAAAAAAAAAAAAAAAAAAAAAAAAAAAGAGTATTAAATTCTACTGCATCTAGATGAGAAATATATACTGGGACTGATTCAAAAGCCACTTAAAAGCATGAAACATTTTATGGGATTTGACTATCCATATAGAAATTTCACATATATGCATACAGTGCTTATAGATATACAATATGTAAGCTGCACCAATATTTCCCAAATATTGGGATATATATCACTCTAATGGAATGATTCAGAATAAAAATAATGTCTTTTTTTATGTTTAAATATCTCTGCACTCCTAAAATGCCATACCAACAAGCAGAGATGATATGTTTATGTACACCTATTTATGAAGAGGAGATGACATTTATTTATGCCAATGAAAGACAGGGAGAAGTACATATATGAACAGGTATATAAATTCATTAAATTGCTTTTTATGTGCACATCCGAAAACATAAATTTTCAATTTGCCAATCCATCTTCTTCCAGACTCTCTCCAATATTGCAGCTGCAGTGAGAAATCCAGAAATCATTATCCAGCCTTCAATCAGTAGCTTACACGCTGGGGTAACTTGCTTTATCTTAATAGTAAGATAGTGACTGGCAAGAGCAATAACACTGAGATAAGGCTGGATTTATATCGCTCCTTGTCAACATGCTCGGCACACCACTCGTTTTTTATTCTTGAATAGAGACCCAATCAATCCTAACCTACAAAATTACTAGTGGCAATCCCTAGAATGTTTTAGAAGCTTTAATGATATATCAGTTTTAGAGACATTCAGCTCTCATAACTTTTTATAGAACAGTTTGCAAAAGGATAAGCTTATTTAATTCAGACAGAGAAACATATTTCATGAGGTGTTATCACATCACTGAAGACGTGTGAAAGACAGTTTGTCATTGTCATCTTTCCTTAATCCATTGCAGGGGTAACTCATCTGTGCTGTGTGTGATACTGTCCTGAGGGATGACCCAGGACATCCAGGGGGCAAGAGTGAATTACTTGTTAATAACATTTAAAGGAGGGTATAAATAGGTGATGACATTTACTTCATAGTCTCTCCAGCACCCACACCTTGGTATAAAGGGTAAAACCAAGGGTATAAGATGTCTCCAGTCAAGGCAGACTATTCTCCAGCCTTGCAGCATGTCACTGCCTTGCCCCCAAACCACAACAGGCCCCCAGCTCTGGTATAGTCCCTGCACCAGTCACTACTGCTGTTGGATCTGGATGTCCAAGGGATGATATTTACACCCTTAGAGAAGTCATCCAATAAATCCACCTTATAGGTGCTGACTGTGAACTTTAAGAAAGAGCATTTTGGTTTTGGTTTTCTTTTTCTGAGGAGCACTTGGGTACATATTGCAGCCAACCTGCTAGTGAACATGTAGCATGCCACCCACTAAAGGTATTAGAGGCTTATTTGGCCAAATGCAAGGAAAAGAATGATTGCACTGGTTAAATGAATGAATCACAGGGAAAATAAACAACTTTCCTAAAATACAGCATCAAGCATATACCCAGTAGCCATCATACTTGACTGTGTTTGCTAAGAACACAAGGTATAGCCTGTCCTATTTCTTTCACAAGCTCACACTTGGAATATTGGAATTGCATGTTAACCACTCTAACTTGTACAGATAAACATACCGTTCACAAGCATTATAACACAAGTTTAGGATGATCTTTTGGGTTATGTATTCACCTTATAGTTGTTAATGAAACTTTTATTAAAAGAAAAAAAGTCTTCATGACTTTTTGGTGAGAGACAGTATTAGTCTTCTGTCATTTGGAAGAAGAGTAAAAGTAATTAGAAAAAAAATAAAAAATGATACAAGACTAATCTTGCTAATTAAACAGTAAGACTGTAGTATATCATTTCACACCACATTGTAAATATGAAATTAGGGATCCTAGATGAAATGTCAGAAGCTTTTTCTTATGAGTTTGTATCAGCAACTTGATTATCATATTGATTCTGCATATCAATGAGATAACATCCCACAGTGTTTATTCTTCACCCAATTGCTTTCTTGAACATAATAAAATTAAATCCAATATGATATTAAATGTAAACATCCAGTGATATTATATGTAAATATCCATTTAAAAATCTCTCTGCTTATTGATATTCAAATTCTCTCGGCAAGTGTAACATTGCATACTGCAATAATATATTTTTCAACCTTCATCCAGGGACTGGAACTAAAAAGAGGATAATCTTTTTCTATTCCTTTCCATAATAACATTGCATTATTTATGTAGAAGAAAATGAAAATAGTAAGTCTATTCTGCCTGAACTATGCTTCTTAGCTGATCCCTCCTGATTGGTCTTGGAAAGCAGAACGGAAAAAAAGAATGTGATGCACATGCTAAACCAGTGCTGACCAGACTGAACAGACAATTTTTAGCCTGCCCTCTACAAATCAAGAGCTATATTTAGGTTGTAAACTCCTGACCCAGGCAGCTTCTTTGTTCTGTGATTGTACCACAACAAATACGATGGGGTCCTGTCCCTGTCACTGGCCTCTTGTGTAATACAGTAGCACAAATAAAAATTACTTCTTTTCTTTTTATAGAGTTGAAGGCCTTGGTGTAATGCTTTTTTTGTATGGTGGTGTAGTATCTTTTCAGTATGTTCAGCAGTGACTTGGACTACGACCCTGTGCCATTAAGATATCATCCTTCTTACTGGTGCAACCTGTACCCACAGATGGGAGCCTGAACCCTATTTTTTTCTCAAACTGGTGTAATTGTTGTGTTATTTCTTGGCACTGTTAACTATTTACAGTCATCACCCGATGACACCTCCCTACAAAACCCTGCCTTTCACTTTCTTCCATGCTCATTTGGTTCAAATGTTTACACTGATCTACTGTGACTGATATAAAGGTAAAAATGTAATTTCAAAAATAAAATATATATAAGCCAATAATAGCTATGTTGCCAACTAGCCAAAAAGGGACTGATTTGACATTGTACCACTCCAGTTTAAGGTAAACAGGTGTCAGATAATTTTATGATGGTTAGAACTTTCTTATTCAACAAAGAGAACAGAATAAGGAATATTAAAAGTTGCAACAAGCCTTCACTAAATTCATAATAACTAGATATGAAACCTATTTAGCCAAAACACTCAGAGTAACTGGAATTCTTGTTCCAAGTGAAGACACATATCTCAGAATGACCAAAAGTTTCTTACTTGAATTGCTCTTCATATTTGATTCGTTGCATGGATAAGGGGAAAGCTGAATCAACCCACCAAAACCTTACAGAGCAAAAGTAAGCAAAGTAGCTGTTGATTAAATTTTATTTCCATTCAGAACTGAATCCAAAGAAAGTGATTTAACAAGAACTAATCACAGAGCTGGAAAAAAAAAAAAAATCTTTTTTTTTGGTGTTGTCTTACAACTTCATGTAATTACACATCTGAAACAAAAATTATGGCTGTACTCTCATGTTTTGCACTTTGCCTCTTAATACATGATATTACACTTGACTTCTCCTTTTGCAATTGTCAGTAGATAAGAACATAATTGCTTTCTTTGTCTAGCCTTGCCTTTGTGCTCCAAGCTCTCCATTTTACGTAAGACTATTTTCCATGTCATAGTGGTCGATGTGTTGCTAATTCAACAGTCCTCCCAGTTTACTGTCACTTTCTGCTTCATAGATACTGAATATCACTTTCTCTCAAATGCTTTATTTGATTGATTATCTTAATTGAATTCTGTGAAATTTATATATAATCTGGATTTTGTTGCTATCCTCCATGCGGAAATTTTTTTAACCTGAGAGCAATTTTTTTCTAAGAATATTTTCCCTATTAGAGACACTTACTCTGTTATAAACTGCTCCTTAAAAACATTCAATATTTTGTTTTAAGAGATGCCACCCTGCTTGCAAGTTCATGGAAAATGATAATGAGTACTTCCAGCTAACTGCCCAGTTCATATGTTACATACCACAGGAAACTGTGGTATAAAGAATCATTATTTGATGTTGCAGGCTGTATAACAAATGTTTGGCTGCTTTTTGATATTTTGTCAGAAGAATTCAAGAAGCAAAGGTAGTTTTCTCTTTTCTTTTCTTTTCTTTTCTTTTCTTTTCTTTTCTTTTCTTTTCTTTTCTTTTCTTTTCTTTTCTTTTCTTTTTTCTTTTCTTTTCTTTTCCTTTTCTTTTCTTTTTCTTTTCTTTTCTTTTCTTTTCTTTTCTTTTCTTTTCTTTTCTTTTCTTTTCTTTTCTTTTCTTTTTCTTTTCTTTTCTTTTCTTTTCTTTTTTCTTTTCTTTTCTTTTCCTTTTCTTTTCTTTTTCTTTTTCTTTTTCTTTTTTTTTTTTTCCCCCAACATATAATTAATGGAATGGCTGAGGCTTGTTTATCACCAGATTTCTGAAACTGAAAAAAATGTAAGATGTTTCTCAACAGCACAATTTACTTTTTGTTTGTTACTTCTCCATAAAATTATGGTCAGGTCAAGATTACCCAGATGAAATTTTTATAATCTTTGAGGGTGATCAGGATGTTTCAAATGACTGAGGACAATATGAATGAAGTAGAACACTATTGCATTGTAAATCATACAGGCTTAAAATTACAAAAATATCCTCTCCTATGTGCTGAATTTAATATATCATATACTTATCAGAGGGAAATTTATAACAAAGAATTGATCCTAAGTACTTTGGTTATAAAGAAGTAGAAAGGGGCTTAGTTCATGGAAATGGTTGGCTTCACATTTTGATTTCAGCAAGCAAAATAACCTCATCTGATCCCTCCACTTTCTCTGAAGAAGTCCTGACTTCTCATGAAATTGTGAGCTTTATTGAAGGATTGAAACTTGATAAGGTGTGGAGGATGGGGCATGGATTGTTTGTCTGAGGAATATTGTGTACTTAGGGATTCAGCTCTGAGGGTGTGTGAGATGAAGATTGCCCTAGAAAACAGTCAGAAGTTTTGTCTTCAAATCTCAACTCTTTGGACTCCTGGAATCTTGTGAACTTCTATTTTCTCCATTCCTGTCTCAAAAGCAGTACTAACAATATTCCTTTCTTCAAACAAAAGAATGAACTGTCTAAATATTGATGGTTAAATTTGTAATAAAAGTTGAAGCTATTTTCAATTGCACTCTTTTCAGTTTTAGAAGTGATTAAAAATGTCTTGAAGTGTTTTTAAACTGATAAACACAACTTTAAAAAAACAAAATTAAGCTTGTGAAACATAGTAAGACCATTGAGGTCCATAGGATTGTAGAGATGAAATAAAAGTGTGAGGGATACCTTGTGAAAGATGTAACATCATCATGTGTTTGAACCTTAGAATTCAGATTGCAGTAATTTTGCATAGCACTGGAAATTTAGGAATGGTTATTGATTACTGATATTTCTCCCTATCCCTAATGCCTCTCTGATGACTTCTACACTGGTAACTCTGGATGGCCTGAAGCCAGGTATCACTGTATGGATCAAGTCCATACAGCTGAACTCTATTACAATCCAAAAATATCATGGCTGCAGCTTAGACTATCTCAGCACAAATGCACCCAGGAATTTCTTGGAAACAGTGAGATTGACAACACAAAGCTTTCAAAGCCACCCTCAAAGCCTATTTGAACTCAGGTGTTCTTGAGCTCCTCTTGTCACTGGGAAGTGATGAATTCTTTCAGGGAAGAATCCTCTCTGACTCTGGTAGTACAAGCTTCTCAGCTTTCCATCACTCAGTTCCTGCTGTTCAGGTACTATATTTGTCTGGAAAATACAGGAATCATCTGAGAAAAGACACTTGTAGACTTCAGAAAACCTGTCATCTTAAGATACTGGACGCACAATCTCTGCAGTTTTGCCTCTGCTTGGAGCTGGACTGGGAAGCCTCCCAAGTAGAGAAATTAAATCAAGGGGCCAGATATGAAAGCTAATAGAGATACACATTTAGCATGGCTTAGTTGCACAAGGTACAAGTTACACTTGCAGACCTGTGGGATATAAAACACCACCAGATAGCTACCATACTGCGCTTTTCATCAGTGAAAACCAAGATACTTCAGGAAGGAGATGAACCATGTTCAATTGATGGAAAAGCTGAGGTTAGGACTTCAACTGTATGGTACTAACTGAAATGGTCATTTGCATGAAATCCTTTGCTTAGATTTTCAAAAATACAGAGAAAATAATTCTTGCTGCAGTTTGTTGTCCTCTTTGTTAATTTTTCACCTTTGAAAGCTGTACAAGAGCATCTTGGCTTTTTTCAATATGATTGATATGACTGCAGAATGGACTCGAAGTCAGTGTGTAGCTTGGCTTAAGATTGCTTTTAAAGCATAATTTGTATTGTTTTGTGGTGCCAGTAAAGTTGTGCATCATCCACATGATACTCTACCCTATGTTCCTGTGGTTAAAAGGATTTAAGCCTAAAGATACTGTAACTTCAGCCGCAGAAGTGAGAGTTTGTGTGTAGAGCAAAGTAATAACTTCTTGCAAACTGGAAGAACCCAAAATTTACAGGGAGACTACTGGTAAAGAGATTTTATTGGATGTTAATCTTAATAGATTCAGTGGCTTTAGCAGAGGAGCATACAGTAGACATACTTGGCAGGGCTGGTTTAAAAACACCTCGATTTGGACTCTGCTTCTACAATGCAGTCCAGGCTACAGTTCAGTACATAACTTGACTTTATGTGCACTCTAACCTCATGGCAAAAAATGACCAGAGCAGCTGAGTGTTTTTCATTAAGATATTCAGGGAAAGATGGTAGAATATTTGCTATTACACAAATTTCAGCTCTGCAGAATGAATTTGGATTATGCCAGTGTTTATGCCTTCCTTGTTGCTCATCAGATATGGCAGGTCTCAGATGAAAGCCCTAGTAGTAACAATTTAAATTTTAACATCTTCATTATAAGTAGCATTGATAACTCCACTGTAAGACTGACCAAACACAAATAAATGCTGAGAGAGACAGAAGATAGGTGGATTTGCACTACATACCATATGACACCACATAAATTAATAATTTTATGTGTATGTTTTATAGCACCCACTTCCCTCACCAGTAATAAAGTTTATGGATTTTTTTTTCATGTTTCTGAAAATTGATTTGATAAACATTTTATACAAAAGTTCTTGGGCATTAAGGAGAATGAAATTCCATATCTCCCCAAAACACCAAGAAAAACTACTGTGTTGACGTTAGAGTCAATCAAGCAGCCAAATGATGAATTTATTTGAACAGGTACAAATATAATATTTCCTTTCAGTTGTTTTTATTGAAATAACCTTCTGTGACTATTAATAGCTTTCATGTAACATCAGCTTCAGCAGCATGACCTGACTCTAGACACAAAGCTAAATGTAAACTAATGAGCACTTAACTCTCCATTACATAAATGGACATTTATCAGATGACAAATTAAAACCAGTAAGACACCAAGACAAATGTGCTGTCAGCAGCATTAAGATGGGTCATTTTCACTACTCCCCTCAACTGCACATTAATAAGCATTCCCTATTGCAGTGCATTCACTGCTTTGATATTGATTTTTACAGCGGTCCAGCAAAAGTCAAAGTTCCTCCACACAGCACAATGTTAAGTCCCACAAGAAATATGGTAAATGTGGATGTATTTTTGAAGCAAGGATGACTGATAAATCTAAAACAGATTTTTCAAAACAACAGACAAAAACCACGCTCATGTTTTTTGCATGTTATCTTGAACAATGAAAGAATGGATGAATTCCATTCTTTGCAGTACACAAATAGTAAAAAAAACAAAAAAAAAAAGAAAAAAAGAAAGTTTTGCCTTTCTTTTGTCCTATAGATAACCCTGAAAACATTTTCAAAAGCAGTTTGTACTTTTCAGTTATCATTTATTGTTCCCATTTTGACAAACTTCAGCGGGCCCAGTCCTCAATGGGTGGAGATCCATTGTTTTTTAAAAATTAAGGCCATTTAAGGCATTTTCAGGAAGTTTTTCAAAATCAAAGATCTCAAATAAGCAGTCAATTGCACAACATAGATGAAAATTCTTCAAGTGCCTTATCAGTTTCCACATATACCAAATTAAGAGCATAAATACACCATCAAAGGAGTGCTGGAGTCTGAAACCACTACTAGATTTGTGCAACTATGTACTATGTAAAAATTTCCCCTGTAACTTCAGTTTCACATAACCAAAAAAATTTCTTTCTAGTTGAAGTTTCATAGCAAGAGTTGGGTTTAATCTTTAAAATAACTGAACAAATGTTTATAGAAAATAATTTCATCACTTAAGGTCTGTGTTTGACATGAGGATGGTGAGAATGTTCAACTTTTTCTCTTTTAATACCCCCATGGCAGTGAACACCAGAAATATTTCCCACTATCAACTGCTGTCAAACTTCAGCCTCTCTCTGGAATTAATTAGCAGAGGATGTATAATTTGCTGTAGCTTGACATCACGTCTTCATAGGAAATGGTCAGACATCTGCTGTTGGTGGGACAATGTGACACAAGCAGGTGTCTGGACCACTGTTGTCCAGTAGAAGCAATGTACACTGTTTTCAGCATCCAGAATTTGTGTGTGTCATTGTAACTCACTGTACATTTTAATGTTAGCTAGTTCTTTCATGTGGAAAGTTTTAAAAGGAACATTAGACTGAAATAAGCTTTTTTCTACAAATTGCATATTTGTAGAAATATAAAATGTTGCTGATTGATCCCTTCTGTGTTTGGTTACTCCAGAAGGAATGTGAGGATGCTGCCAGGATGAAATGTAACTCTTTAAAGTGAGTATTTTTTCTTTGACTTTATTTTGGAAAAGTGCACTGTCTACCTAAGTGTTCCTTTATTTGGAAAAACATTAAAGTTTATTTTTAGGAAAAACTTCATGGTAGAGAAGTTCTTGTCTCTGCTTTACGTTAGAGAGTAATACAATTTTTTTTTCCTTCTTTAACTATTCCTGAACTTTTTCGCTATTTCCTTCAAAGCAAGCTGTTTGTCCCATTGCTATTGCTGCTTGCTAGACAGCTGCAATGTGTTGATGAGTGTTATTGGAAAGAACTTTTAATGTATCTATTTTATATATATATAATACATCTGTGACCTTTAAAGGCCCCTTCCAATCCAACCCATTCAAAGTATTTATATACATTTTTTAGCCAAACTAAAGGCCTTATGAAGAGCAAACTTTTACCTTCAAAATAGGGCAGACAGTACTAGACATGAGTTGTTTTTAAATCTTCCCCAGAGGAAGCTTGTTGGGTGCTGTAACTTTGCAGTGCACTTCCATTTCTGTGAACACATTGCATCCACATTTGTGCCCAGGAGACACATATTGGAGGAAGGATGTGATCTCATGAAGGGATGTCTCACAGTGGATTTCTGCATCCATGCAGAGAAAGTCAAAGGCTTTGAGGCTTTGCATAGCTCTGCACATTCCCAGGGATGCTTGGCATCTCCCTCTTTGCTTGTGGCAAGGCCTGGGAAAACAAACTCTTTTACTTTCTTCCCTGCTAGGATAAACAAACTTACCACATGGAGCTCATCAGAGGCCAAAGGAAATTGGGCAGCTTTTTGTTACAATTACAGCAGAGCACTAGTGTGGGTAAGGATTTTACCAGTTCCCCAGGTACTAGGTCCTGCACTGGGCTCTGTACAAGCTGCCAATACTTGGGATGCTGCACAAGGCTGTGCACAGAAAGCCCCAAAACTGTATTTCTTGCTCCTGAGTACCTGCCATGGGGCAGCTTTTCTCTGAACCGTTTACAAATGTGCATAAGCCTTTTGTTAAAGGACACCTCCTCAGCTAACTGCCTCAGAAATGAGTAGATGACCTTGCTGCCCTCTCAGTTTTCAGGGTTGTCTGCTCCTCTCTTCCTTCAGCCCCTTTTTCCCTCAGTGAAATCTGCCTGCCTTTTGCTGCTCTGTGTCAAAGTCGAAAGGATCACCAACACTGAAGCTCCATTTTTCTTTTAACATTGCCATTCCTGAAGAAATGGGTTGTTGCTTGTTTAGTTTCACAGGTATTTCTGCAGGGTTTGTTTTTGAAATACAATGGTGGCAATAACTTGCCTTCACTGTGAGTTTCCTCAGCACAGGATAATTGACCATTGTCATCTGGCCATAACTGAGCAAGATCTGAGATTATGGACCACCTACCACCCTTCCTTTAGCTAGCTGTCTTGCTGAGCAGTGATGTCAGTTATCCTGGAGGGCTCTTTTATCAGTCTGTGCAAAACCTGGAGCTGCCTCTCATCAGCTGCAAGACTGATTTTGGTTGTCTGAAGACCATCTCCATTCAGGCATTGGTGATTCCACAAAACAGTGAAACAGGCAACACATCATCTTAATGAATAAGTATGACCATGAATCATTATGAATTCTCATTAACCAAAAAATATTAGTTAGCTGTGACCTCTATGTGGCATACATACAGATGTCTGTTTTGCAGACCACCCCCCTAATAATCTGTTTTCCAGCTGAGCACCATTGATTTGTGGGGGTGTCCAAATCTCTCCACATTGGGTGTCAACAGTTGTATCAAAATTAGAAGGATAACTTGTGATAATCACAGCTTTTTGTGACCCTGAGCATTCCTCAATGACTTTGTTGCTGCCTTTTTTTTTTTTTTTTTTTCTGTTCTGCAATAAAAATTTCCCAAAACAAATATGTATGAAGGCAAGGCAGCAGAAAGGAGCACAAGCCTCCATGATTTGGGCTTAAATCCATATGATTTGCTGGATGCAGAAAATATTGTTCTGAACTGGCTGCTAAATTGACCTCATCCAGTATCTTGTCATACCAAGACTGGCACTTGACAGCTTCCCTGGCAGTACAGGAGCAACTGGAGGGTGAGCAAATGGAAGGTAATCTGCTCTCTCCCATACTCATTAGTTTGCAAACAGATCTCCATTAGTGAACTCTGAAACTCAAGATCTCCTCACATGTCCTAAATATTGCTAGCATTTATTGCTATTATTACCCTAGTTATTCTTGTTAGTTTAATACCATATCTAAACATCCCAAAACAATTTTTGTGGATGGAAATGTGAGGGGTTTATTTATTTTTAATAAGGATAAGCTCAGGCACTAGCAACCAACTGTGTTTTCCCAGTTTCCATATCGGTCCCCAAGCATCCTCCTACCACCATCTTAAAAACTCAGACTGACACAGAGCTGATAAATTGACAGAAAGTATCAAATGTCAGCTAGGGCTCAGATTCCCTCTGGAGGCTCTTGGGAACAAAGTATGAACAGATTGTTCATGCCAGAATACCTCATTATTTTAAGCAAATTGACTTTCTTATTGACTACATTGAAAGGTTGTACACTAGTTATAATTACCAGTTCTACTTAATTTTCTTTTATAAAAAGGTCTGTACTCTCTACTTGACAGTATTATTTTGATTAACCTACTTTTTGCCCCAAGAGGCCATTTAATGTTTAAAAAAGAATGGCTTGATCGTGGAGATGTATAGCACATGCACACGATTATTGTGTTATAATCACCCATATCTAATCTGGATGGTGAAGTGCATTACACTACATTTTGCAATGAACTATGAGATTTTGTAGAGATGGTGAGGCTGACAGCAATATACACATTAAAAATAAAAAAAGTCCTGCAGCTGCAGAGGCACAAAGAGCATTTTGAGCAATCTACCATAAAATACAACAGTGTGATGTGAAGCAAGAAGATTAAAGGATTTGTTTCACACTCCTTGATTTTGGTTCGTGACTATTTTATGATCACTGTATTTGGCTGATGTTTTATTGTTAATAATAATATGATATATTAATTTTTACATTCTCTCCTCTATTGCTCTCGAATACAACTTTTACCTACCTCTGGTTTCAAGATGTCAGAGTAATATGAACTGACTACAGTTTGGCCTGCTCAGATGTGGTCAAGGTAATTGTTGGAAACAGCTTCTTGGCTTTCTGAAGGGGATTGAAAAGAGCCTGCTGATGCAGAAACATCCACCTGGAATGAGGGCCAGTGAAATGTCACTTGTAATCCCATTAGAGTGATCCTAGTTGGCTACCCCACACTGCCCTAAAGGTAGTACTCAGTCTTCACATCCAGTAGTTCATCGAAAAATGGGGGGGAAAAATGATGACTAGTTCAATAAAAGTGGTGCCATCAAGGGTCTAAAGCCAAACATCATACTCTCCTGTGTTCTTAAAAAAAAAAGAAATAAATATCTTTTTCTTCTAGATTTTTCTTTCCTTTCCTATGAAATAGTAGGACTCTCTGCTGGCCTTAGAGTCCAGTTTTGATGTTATTTCAAATTTATTTTTAAGCCAAGAAATTCAGAAACACACTTTGATATCTTCCACATATCAGTTTTCTCTTGACACATTAACAGATCTCTGTAAAATGCTGTTATACTATGACATATGACTTCATAAAAGTGACCTCTTCTTATTCAGATATTGGCCCTTACTATGTTTATCCTGTTGACAGGAAAAAGGCTCAGGATGATTATAGGAATAAAGTCAAAAGTGAATACCAAATTAGAATGTATTCTCATTATTATAAAGATAAAACTCTGCTTGCAGAACCTTTATTACTGATAATGAGGCAAGAGGTAAGAGGAGCTCTGCTTGGTTTTCAGATCACAGGCTGTGTTTACAAGTGGGAGAAGAGAAAATAAGCATCTTTTCACTCATGAAATGAGAAAATTGGATCTGGAATCCACTGGGAGAAGACATATAGGAACCTACAATGTCATTTTGACTGTCACTTTTCAGACTACAAGCACATTTAGGGAGCTCCAGTCAGAGCTTGAAGGAATGATCTAATAAACCACACACTCTGTGGGGCTGTTGTGCTATGGAATGAGTGACCGCAATTAAAATGACCCGAAGATGCTGCAGAATTAGATTTCTGAGATTTACAGTGAGAACACTTAAAAATGGTATGCTGCTTTTCCTGCTGCAGAGTGATTAGCTCCCTCCAGAGAAATGAAACTGGACCCAAGTATGCCCTGTTTAAGCAAAGGATTAACTGAAGACACAGGGCTGTCATAAAGATGCCAGAGATCTGTAGCCACGGTACTGGAGAAGATTTAAGAAACCTATTATTTTTCTTGAATTATTTTGCCACAAAATTCTAAAAGCAAAATTTAGGGAAATAATTGCTTTCTGGTCTTTTTTTTTTTTTTTTTTAGAGAAAATGACAGGAAATTATAAGTATTGTATTTTCACACACTATATATTTGGTTATGCATTCAGCTAACAGCAAATCTGTGGAAATCATGAAAATCTTCTGGTATTTAATTATACACACCAAATATGGGGATTGTATGGGCATGCAGGGTAAGATTTTGTTGTTAAATTGTGTTATGGGTAAAATTTAGGTTCTGGGATGTTATAGTTCAAGGACTGTACTTCTAAAGGTATCTAAAGACACTGTTTGCAGACTGTTATTTTGCTGAGGTGATTTCTCAATAGCTTGTTATTCTCCTTTTGAACTAGACCAGAAATATGCACAATTATTTGTTGTGGTCTAAACAGCTATCTGCTGTCTGCATTCCATGTAAACTGATGGGACAATGTTCTAGATCCTTCAGTTACCCAGGCTGGTATGTCCAGGAGGATTGTATTAAACTCACATTGACATAATGGGACTCCTCACAAAAACAATTACTCTACATAAATAAATTTTTAAAATTTCTTGAGTTTCTTTTACAACCTTTTTACAATTTATTAATCCCCTGGCCAATACAGTTGAAATAATCTAGAGGACAATTCAACACACCTGAAAGCAGACAAAGATTAAGCTGGTTAAACATAGGGTTTCTCAGGCCACCTGAGACACTCTTGAAGGATATGAGGTACAGTAGGACACTGGCCCATATAATACAAAACATATGATCCCCAGAGCTTTCTGGAGCAGCATCTGGAGGACAGGCTGGTTGCTTGACTGTCCGAGACAGCAATATCTCCAATGACTGTAGTGGAATTAGGCACCTAGCTTATATGCAGATACTTGTAGATCTCTAAATTTAGGTGTCTTGATCAGAGCTGAATGTTACTTCTCTTCTCAGGGTCCTGAAGGATTTCAGGTCTTCAATTCAATATAAATGGATAAACTTCCCTGCATCATTTAATCAAGGATTTTTTTGGGGGGAGGGGTGAAGAATTCAGTCACATCTGTTTGGCTATTGCAGCTCTGGTAGGAGCCTGGCATTTACCTGGTGGGATTTATAACTCTGGGAGTAGACACTAACATTGCAGTGCGTTGAAAGGTCTATGCTGAAAATGTCCTAAATTCTAGCTGCTACTCTAAGTTGGAGTATTACAGTCCATCTATGAAATGGCACATTACTCATGTTAAAATGGATTCTGCAATTGCAGGGTTATGTACTAACAAATACAAATATATTAAGTATGTATATAAAAGCAAGTGCTCCTTATTGAATCTACAAATATTTATTGTCATCTAGGGTGCCGTACTACTTATTTCTTGTATGTATCTTTATGTACACCTATATATGATTATACAGAGGTACGACTATGTATTTAGAAAGAGAGAGATAGGTGTATATGTAGTAGATATATGTAAGAATTGTTATGAGTTATGAAAAGCTAATGGAGAAAAAGCATCTCTACAGAAGCATAATGGAGCAGTAATAAATCAGCTTAGCACAATTCATTATGCTCACGCTTTGGCTTTTCAGCAAGACAGCACTGCTCTTTGCACTTAAAATGTTAACGAGGGAAGAATGCTTTTACTACAGCTGTGGTCCAAAAAAACGGGTGTGCAGAGAAGCAGTTGCATAACTCAGCAGCTCCGTGTGGGGCTGTGCAGTCGAGCTCTAATGGACCCATCTGTGCTTTCCTACTGTTGCACCTCTGTCATACCCACACCTGGTGCTTTCAGAGGGGTGGAGCCGTTAGAAAGCAGAGAGGAATTAAAATCAAGCTTGTGAAAAAACCTGTGGAAGAGATTAAGCAACCTCCTTCCACATGGAATCTCTTGAACCTGTATCTGTACACAAACGTACTTTACCTCCAGGAAGACAGGAGTCTGTGTTGGGTTTGTGTCTGATGTTAGTGACAGTAGGAGCAGGCACACTGCTAACCTTTGGGGGCTCAGATCCTTGCTGTGCTCTGCAAGCCACGCATATCGCAGCACGAGCACAGTTACTCACACTGGCACGTCAAGGCAGCTCAGCCTTGATATGAATACACGGCCTCAGTGGGAGAAAATTAAGGCCATTTCCATCTTTGAGTGTGGAGAATGGCAGCGGGAGTAACAGCAGAGCATAAACCACAGTTAGCAGGGTGTTGTTCTGCCTACAGGGATGTGGACTGGTTCACTGACTTTCTTAAACGGCCACCAGACAGTAGCAACTTCTGACTGATTCATAGCTGTTGAGATCCACGCATCAATTTATTCAGTAGCCTGGTTCCTCATGCATTCATAAATATGGTATCTCATAAGTGACTAAGAATGCCTTAAAAATATTTTAATTTTTTTTTTCTTCCTCTGGCATTAGTGTCTTTTCAGAGACAGCAAAACTGGGGATATTCTAGGGTTTGGAAATGTAGCAATTCACTTTCAAAGCATTTCACAGTCCACAAAAAGCCTAATATACCATAATGGCATTTTATTATGGGTACTTTGCTCATTGTACAATAAATTTCTTGTGAACTGCCTTTGTAAATGTATTTTTGTCAAGTGCAGCATCATGAATTTGCTTTCTAGATCCAGCTCAGGAGCTGGATCAGGATAGCTGAATAAACTATAGTCCACCCAAAGAAAAGTATATGGTGAAAACATTGCCTCTTCTGGAACTGTGTAACTGGGAGATCTGTGAACTGGTCGGAGAGAATCGGGATCAGAAACAATGGCCCTGACAGGAAAACAAGTTACCGAGTGTTAGCTACATTTCTGAAGTATTCTAAACTTTTTCAATGTTTATGTATGTATGAATGCAGGGTTTATGGTCTCCTTCCTTCCAGGTCAGTGATTTAGACATCTGATTTTCACTTTGAAAGCAGAAATTCCTAGAGTCAAACTGCAGATGAGCTGCTTCCATCACAGCTGTCTTCAAGGCGTTCAAATGCCACATAGAAAAATGCACTTTAAAAGCACAGATGCTCCCCGTGAGTATTTGCAGGAGATGGTTATGACCCTCATGGTCTCCAGAACATAGTGCAAAGCTCCACCAGAACTGTATTTGGGCAGGCCTATTCCTGTCCTATACACCAATTTTCTATAATTAAGAGGTCATCATCTGCTTAACCCCAGCCATTCCCAATCCCTGCTTCAATTCCCAAATCTGAGAAATGTCTGGCATGGTTTCTGACCTTAAACAAATCCAAATAAGCTAAATGTTTCTTAGAAGTTGTTTCACTCCTCCTTCTTTCTGTCATTTTATGCAATTCATCTACTGGCTCAATCACAGATAAACTAGCACAAATCAATGGAAAAGATTTCAATCTTAATTGCTTCTAATTCGCAATGGAATAATTAATTGAACATACTGTATCCTGAAAAGCTTCTGTCCTTTGTTCTGCAGTTTTACTGTGCCATATTTAATTGATTCTGGTAGTAGCTTATAATGGACTGCAAGAGCTCTCTTCATAAAACAATAAAATTTAAAAAAAAATTGTGAAAAAGACTTACTGAATTGCATGTGAGAAAAGGCATGTTATGTTTCCAGCAGCTGGGTGGACTGCAACTTGTAAATTTTACTTTGGCTCATAAAACAAACAGCTCTTGCAATAGTCTGTACTACCCCCTCCTCCACAAAGCTAGCAGATTAAGATTTATTGGAGAGATGTAAGAAAGAGATAAGGATACACTGAAAATGACTCTTACTGTGATACTAATATACAATGGTATAAAAAATGATAATTGTCTGAAGGATTTCCCAGCATAGTCAAAGGTATATAACATTGCTGCTTTAGCACGTACCCACTCCTGTTGCAGAAAAAACCAAGGAATTATTAACTCCTCTAAACATGGCATCAGTAAAAGGAGAAATTATTATTTTTATTATTTTTTATTAGGGCACTGTGGTTTACCAGGGCACTCAGACTTTTCCATTTCTTTTTGTACAGATTTTAAGCAGGTCACTAAACTCTTCCTATAATGAAGTGTAGTTAGTTTCCATTCAATACTGCCTTTTTAATATTATTTTTTTAAAAATTTGTTATTCAGCTTGTGTGTTAACTACTATGTAGTTTCATGATACCTTGAAGATTTTCTTCTTTTTTCCCCAGTTTCCACCAAATTCTGTGCTCCAAGTTTCTTAGCCCCATGTCTCACATTTCTCTCCACACAACTGTGGAACTGTTGTGTGGGCTGTGGTTTTTTTGTTTTTTTTTTAACTCAACTCATTTCAGAAATCTGAGTTATGGTGCAACTCTCTAAAAGCAGCACTGGTAGAACAGAGGTATTGAATTATTCTGGTGAGACATGGGCTGGAGGTGCCCGGGGCATAATGGGGTAAGAAAATCTTATACAGGTTTTTTCAGCTGGAGAAAATGTACCACAGAATGACACAAATGAATCAGACAGAAAAAAAAAAATAAAAAAAAATAAAAAAAAGAGATGATGAGCTATTAGAGCTGTTGAAAGAGAAATCCAATCGACTGTTATCTTTATACAAACCTTTAAGAGCCAGCCTTGAAGTTACAGTGAAGAAGCCTGAGAGAGCAGACACAGTCCTGCAGGGATGTTCAGGGATTTTTAGCTGGTTTTTAGGATAGCTTTGTCCCGTGTGTTAAATTACAGCCCTGGTCTTACTTTACTATTGAACAGTACCACTGCGATGCATTTTCATTTCCTCGTTCTTTTGTATCGTGGAACATCCACTATGTGCAGAGATGCAAATAAATATAAAAAGTGCAGGGAAACAGACAGAATCTTTGTGTCTTGTTTTGAGCTAAGACCCTCTCCTTTTGTCTTCTGCTCCCTTTTTCTGCATGTCTTCTACCTTGTCATATTCAAATCATGCCTCATTTAGCTGAATTACTTCAGGTCACCTTAGATTAATTGTGTAATTTGGCACTGATGCTGCTGATATGTCCCTTTCTGAGAGCTGTGTCAAAGAAGTCATAATATAAGCAGGATTTAGGAAGATATCTGCTAGCAAACAGGAACACAGACTAGGAAATCTGATATTTGCCATCACCTTGGTTTTTTTATGATTAATTAGTGCATGTACTGGAGTAATAATCCTGTGTGCCTGCATAATTTTCCAAGCCCCATCCTTTCAGTTCAATCTCCCATCCTCGTTAATTTTCAGTGTGTGGTGATGAAAATGTTCCCATCCTACAGCAATTTTGTCCTGTACATTTTCTTAATGAAGAATTTTGCAAACAGAACGGCAGTGGCACCATAAGATGCATCCCAGTTAAAAAATAATCTATGATGAAAAGCTGGTGTTCTTTTTCTGTTAAAATCAACTAATATGGGAAAAGGTATGAAAAGAGATACTAAATAGTTGCATAGAAACTTATGCTGTCATAGAAAGACTTCAAATGAGAGAAACTGATGTTGTTCAAAACATCTTTTTTTTCATAGATGTTGCCAGTTAGCCTGTCCCAAGAAACCTTAATCCAGCAATACTTTTAAGCATATACTTGCTTTAATCAGCTACAGCAGTGAGAAGGATTCTTGAAATGCTTGAATTTCAGCATATGCTGAAGTTTCATGCTCAGTTACGTTCCTGGTGTATCATGTCAATGTTAAAAAGTGTCACAGCTTAGAAAATCACAATCACATTAAAGCCAGATTCTTTTCTTTGCTTGCCTTTTTATTATATGTTCAATATGTAACATTAATATTTATAAGCATATGGAAAGCATATTTACAAGCACTTTCTGGTAAATACAATGCTTGGAATTATTACAGCGTTTTTTTGGTTTTATTTTTCTTCATCATTTTAGGTTTACTTTTCCTGCTCTCATTATTTTTTTCCCAAACTTTTCCACTTTAGGTTTACCATTCCTTCAAACCAATGAAAATAAGCAGCATCCTTCTTTGTTTTCTCATTTTGAGCTTTTATCTCTGTTTGTTGTTGGTTTTTGGTTTTGCTTTGACTGATTTAACTTTTTTTTTTTTTTTAAATTATCACTAATTTTCTAGATCTTTGTCTTTCATTCAGGCTTTCCTTCATTTCCTTTTCTTCCTATCTTTCCCATTTTCTTTCTAGCTCCATTCCTTTGCTTGGTTTCTGTTATGCATCAACAGTAACAAAGAATAGATAATGTCTATGGTATTTTCTTTGTCTAAGATCAGCAGGAGCAACTCCAGTCCCTCAGTATTTCTGACAGGGTGTCTTAGAAAGTGGAATGCAAAGAGCAATGTACCTGTAAGATACTTTTCAATGTCAGGTCTGTAAACAACTCTATATCTAGAGGAGTAAGGATTTTAATTCCAAAGAGCTTTACCCACTGGAAAAGAAGCACAGATAACTACTGAGCACTATATGTATTTTCTGGAGCATGCTTTGGAAACCTTAGAAACCCACATCCACCAGTTTTACTCTTTGCTGCCTAGTTCTGAAGTTATGAATGTTAAAAGTCTTGTCCTAGCAATGATCTGAAAAGAACCTAGAAAAAAAGAAATCAACATAGAATCACTGAGGTTGGGAAAGACCTTTAAGATTGCCAAGTCCAACCATTAACCTAACTCTTACCAAGTCCACTGCTAAGCCATGTCCCTAAGCACCATATGTACGTGACTTCTAACATGTCCAGGGATTCAACCATTTTCCTGGGCAGCATGTTCCAGTCCTTGATAACCCTTCCTATGACAAACTTTTTCCTATTATCCAACCTAAACCTCCCCTGGTGTAACCTCAGGCCATTTCCTCTTATCCTATCGCTTGCTACTTGTGAGAAGAGACTGACCCTCCACCTTGCCACAGCATCCTTTCAGTGAGTTTAGAGTGTCATAAGGTGTCTCCTGAGCCTCCTTTTCTTCAGACAAAATAGTCTCAGTTCCCTCAGCCACTCCTCATAAGACTTGTTCTCTAGACCCTTCATCAGTTTATTTGCCCTTCTCTGGACCCTCTCCAATACCTCAATGTTCCCCATGTTGAGGTGTCCAAAATTGAACCTGGTACTTGACATGTGTCCTCACCAGTGCTGAGCACAGTGGAACGATCACCTCCCTGCTCCTGCACTATCTCTGGTACAAGCCAGGTTGCTGTTGGCCTTCTTGGCCACCTGGTCACACTGCTGGCTCGTATTTAGCCAGTTGCCATTGTCTCACTTAAAGCTCTAACTTCTGAAGGCTATTTTAGTAGGCTCTGAGGGAACAAGAACTTTTGCAAGGTACCTTAATAAATGCTTTCAATGCTTATTCACCTGTCCTCTTAAAACCAGGAAGAGGTATTTTTGCTATGCTTTATGCTAGTAGTGATTGGAAATCTTTGGACAAAGTTAACAAAAAGAAATTAGATGTCAATCCACATGCAGCCATCTGTGAGCCACCTTAGATGCTATTTAGCTGTGGGGCAGATGAGCACTTAAAGCCAGACTCTGTGGGGATATGAGGTCCTTGTTTCTGGGATAGTCTTCCTGGGTAATTTGCCTTAAAACCAGGGAAATCACTGCTGCAGCCCTGTAAACCTGATATCCTTGTAGAAATACATGTAGCCAGACTGCCAATTTCAATGCCTCTTGGGAGCTTCTACTCTGCAGAAAATTTTGGTATAAAACATTTTCAGAGCAATGCAGTCCTTTGCAAAAGAATGAGGATTTTCCCACAAATTAAAAGATTTAGCTTTTGTCTAAATTATCCTAAATTAAATTAAGCACTCCTTTATTATTATATATAAAAAAATAACAGCAGAAGATTTTTTTTCATGCTATTCTTAAGTGGGAGGTGATAATTACATATATTCCCAGGATAAAAAAAAAAGCAAACTTCTTACATTCCAATCCTGACCCTCCCTTTAATATGTCACATTACCTAGATTAAATCATGTAACCTCTGTGTCCCTTAGATTAGCCTTCTGAAAAGAAGTATGTAATAGTATGCTTTGAATTCATTGCCATTAATAATTAATGATGAAAGTATTATTTTAATGCTTAATTTATTTCTTTTCCTGTTGTAAGGAAGAGAGAAGAAGGTGGGGGAGCAATTTTTTTTTTTTTTTTTAACAGACAAGTACAGCAAGTCTTTCAGTGGAATCCTAATCTGAAATGCTGGCTCTCTAAAGGGATCACTAGCCCTTGTAAGCACTGCAGCAAGCCTAATTAAAGCAAATATTGAATCAGACAAGATTTACACGGCTGTATAATATATTGCTTTTTGATTATTCAACGAGAAGTTCTACTAACCTTGTTTTCACTGACCTGTAAGAGAAAATGCCTTCCCTTTAGGTTTACTGCAGTGAAATCTCATAATTCCTCATTTCTACAGACAAATACTCACCGATTCCCTGACAAATAATTGTAATATATGTAGAAAAAGATGCCTTTCAAAGTCTGGAGTGAAATATGCCAAAAAAATCTTACTTAAAAAGTGTCTTGGGTTCTAGTTATCATTCTGCATATGCCTAGGTCAGCTATGAATGTTTTGACCATGAATTCAGTGTAAATTATGTCTTGAATTGAAAGTATGTCTGTCTTGTGATAATACCTGGGGTTTAGTTTGCCTGGCAGCTGAGGATAATCAAAGCCTCGTTTTGGATGAATCAGAGAAACAATCCATATTTTGTCACTGAGGCTTTAGTGAAAATAAGCAAGCAGGACATGGAGGCAATACTATCTGTTCATTTTAAAGGGTATGCTTTAGAGCTGCCTGACACATCATTTAACATCCATTCAGGAATGCAGCATTCTTTGCTTAACATGGAACATCCATTTCTGTCTGAATTTATCTGAATTCTTTCTTCAGCCAAAGACTAACCTGTAACCCATTGTCCTGGGCAATTTCAGACTACGGACATCTCTCCCAAATGGACTCTTTCCTATGGAGCCTTATGCACCACCAAACAAAATAATCAGTGTCAGAGGTACAAGGCAATCGTTTTATGTAAAGCCACCCACTCTTCCTTTTTTTTCCTGAGAACATGGTATGCTTTTTATTCTTCATCCTCCTCTTCAGATCTGCAGATGTGAAACTTTAAATGCAGGGTATTAAAAAAAAAAAAAAACACGAAAATTACAGAGCTTTGCAGTCAAGCACTATGTGTCTACAGTTCTATGAGAGAAGAGTAGAGATAATTTTGCATGTTACTTACAGACATCCATGTGATAAAAGAAAAATAATAACCTTTTCTATTAAAAAAAAGCAAAGATTGCTATCTGCATTTAATACCAAATACTAGAAAATGAAAAGTACAGTAGTTTCTATGAAATAGATAAGCCTTTAAAATGAAGCTCTAAAGGGGCATTTCTATGAATAAAGGAAACTGTAAACTGAATATCAGAAAATGCTTACTAGCTGTTAGATCTAGCATAGGTAGGCACAAGCAATGTCACAACATGAACTCTAAACTTATGAGAAATGGATACTGTATTGGTAAACCAGCCAGAGGAACAATTCATAAGAAAATCCTCTAAAAGCTAAGAAGAGTCCCCTCTGTGTCTAATTCTACAGTTATCTGATAAAAAATCTGGTACTTTGCACTCTTCCATCACACCTTGCTGTTTTTGGCGTTTAATAATAGCTTGTAGTTAAAACTATGGCTGCAAAACTCACTTTTCCTTCAGTGGGCCAGAAATTCTCCCTCTAGTATAAAAGTATTCCTGGTGTAGGATAGAGCTGGCCTTATATCTAGCATGCCTAGAAATAAAATTGAGCAACTTTTCTCTCTGTAAATATCAGGTTTATTACAAGTGTATTATTAATTGGTTTCCAATAGCACATAGAAGTCCCAGCAGAGACTGAAACTCAAAGGAAGAGTTACTCTTTGCCCCACAGTTCTGACAGGATGGAGATAAAAAGGGAAACAAAGAAAGAGATTTGTCTAAGTCTGAGATCAGTGAATGAGCTTGGTTGAGACCCAAGGTGTCCTGATCCCCATGGACTTTCTGCAATCTGCCACTTTTTTGTAGAAGTGTTTTGTGCCACCAGACTGTGAAGTATAGACACTAGAGCAAGGTCTAGAGTGCTGGAGAATAATTTTACATGGAGTCCAGGCAAGACACACCAACATGTACACACATTCAAAGGTAGATGTAACAGAAGTACATTTATTTAGATTGCCACATGCATATTGATCAACATAAGACACATACAATATACAACACCCCACGTGCAGTATGAAGAACAATTGCAATTGATTGTGTAGGAGTTCCATGGAAAAGGAACTAGGTTTTACAGTGTCTCAAAACAGACCAGTGCTATACTGGGAAATATATGGAAAAGCACAACCTTCAAGACACAAAATGTTTCACTTGCCTAAAAATAGGCAGGTGATGCCATTTTAGACACCCTGGGATACCTGAGACCTCTGTATGGGGCAGATAGATAAGACAGAGGAGCTGTGTGAGACTCATCCCTTTCTGAAGAGAAAGGTAGAGCTCAGATGGGGTAAGTCTGCATTATCTTTATGGATATTAGATGGTTGCATGGGAGCAGCACAGAACTAAATGCAATTAGCTCTGGAATCACTGCTCCAGAATCCATATCACCTTATTCTGGCATCTACAAGATGAACTGTCTGCACACCTACTGTACACAAATGAGTCTTCCCCAATAGAGTTTAGGATGCAATACATCTTGCCAAAAGCAAGCATCCATTTTGTAATTAAACCATTTGTGCCTCGAACACTGCTGATTTTAAGGAGGTGATCTCTGGTGAGTATAAAAGGGGCCTTTGGTGTCTTGCTCAGCTGGAGATACCTATATCACAGAAACTGGGATGAAGTTTGAGTGAAGATGAAATCACACCCAGTGTCCACATTTTGCTCACAGAGTTTGGATAAAGCCAGTGTACCTTCAAAATAAGGAAGTATGATCTTTGAGAAATGAGTGAAAAATTAATAATCTGATATGGGAATGATAGTAGTCTTTAGATACAGAAATATCTGCTGCAGTGTGAAGGGAAGCAATCTATTCCTCAGGCCCGTGCCAGAAAGGATTAGAAATAATGGGTTTCAATCAAAGGAAAGACATTAGGGAAAACAAAAACAAAAACACCCCGTTTTGAACAGTGTGGATGGGGAAACATCCAGCAGATTGCCTGGGAAGTTGTGATAACTCCTTCACTGGAAACCTATGAGAAGAACTTAAACAAGCATCTGTCAGGACTAACACATCTGCTGTTGATGCCTTTTAGGGCAGGGGGATAGATGAGATACCCTCTGAGATCCTTCCCAACCATATGATTCTAAGACACAGAAATGAATAATTCACTTTTTATCTTTGGAGGGACGTGGAAATAAGTAATAACTGAAAGTCTAAGCTTAGCAAAACTCAGAAGACCGGGGAAAACACATATAAATCATTGGTAATCCTATAAAATAATTTATATTGCATTGCAAAAGTGCTCAGCACCTAGACAGTTGGGCAGCTTTTCATAACACCTCAACTACAAAACAAACGTCAGGTGAAAACAGACTTGCCAAGTCTACCAACTAACAGTTTAGAGGTTTTCTAGGCAAATTGTCATATGAATTTTGAAAAATAGAGCAAGTAAGGTGGAGGAATAGTCCCTTCTAATGTGTAACACGTCAGATCTCTGACTGTACATGATCCATCATTCTGACAAAGACAACATTTGATTAATTTCCAGTCAGTTTTATTGTTGAATCTAGTTACTGCATAGTCTATACTACAATTTAACACAGCAAGGTGCCCATGCATAAGGAAGAAATGGATATTTGAAGTATCCTTCCCCCAGAACAGCCCATGTTAGTTACTAGCATCGGTATTATTTACTCTGGGAACAAAACACGGGCTGCATACAACAGATTAAAAATAGATTAAAACCATTTGTTTTAAAAAGGTTAAACTGTGCATGAATAATTTATTCAAAATGCTCCATGTAATTAGCAATACAGGAATTATTTCGTAATAACTAAACCATTACTGTGCACTTTCTGAATTAACACAACTGCCTCTACTGTCAATCTCTGGAAATGGTATAAGAACAACAACAGCTTTTGCATAAGCAGCTTTGGTGCTTCTGGAGCTATTTTGGCTGGATTAACAGCACTAGGTGCTCTAGATATTACTATTATTTTTAGTTGGTTTTAATGTCTCTTTCACTGATTAGTATCAGTGTCAACACTGTCCTGAGGGGAATGAACTACAACACTTGTGCCTAAAGCTTCACAGTTAGAGTATTGTCAAAACAATGCATCTCTTTTGTTGCCTTATCCCCATTTATCACAGGTTGTGAAGTTGTCTTAGTATGATATACTAATTTAAGAGCTTCTTAGGTGGCCTTCACGCCCAGGTTTATGTGGCTTTCATTGCAGTACCCTATTAGAGGTATTGTTTACTCTTTTCTTCTGCCTTCATTCAGGGTGGATGTGGGTTAAGGCATTAACATAAACATTTGGCTTGTTTCCTTTGCTCCTATCTATGCTTCCCAGGGTGAATGGAGGACAAGGACAGAGTACTGGTCTGAAACTTTGGACAGAAAATTATCAAGAAACAAGTGGCAAAAGCTGAACTAAGGTCCAAGCCAAATGCTTTCTTAAACATGTTCAACTAAAGCTTTTAATTACTGAAGCACAGACCTTTGCCAGTTCCTGAAATGTCACTGGACTATGAATACAGAAATTTCCATATATTATTTTTTCCATCTCTCCTTGTTTTGTACTCTAGTTTAGGGTTCACTGAACTTGACTGAAGCTGGTTGTCTCAATATCACCAAAATCCTTTGCTATTTGGGTGCATATGGAGGGGCTTTGGAGAGTCTGAGAGTTTCTAAATCTCAGATTTGTGGTAATACACCAATGCCTAACTCTCAATCTTGTGTTTCAAAGAAGCCTTATCTGGCATGATATGTGGTTTGGAGGTGTTGGATCAATGTCACACAATGAACGTAAGGCTCTCTGCTTTATGGCAGAGAGGTCTAGACACCAACATTGACATATCAAAGGAAGAAATGTGAATTAAAGGAACACATGGGAGGAAAGGGAAGGCAGGAAGGAACTTGACTTTCTCTATTTGCAACCCTTTATCCAGTATGTGATATCAGGCATCAGTTGCTCTCTGTTGGCTAAGGTGTCATAAACCAAAAGGGTCCACACAGACTCTTCTGAGCAGCTGTGAACTGTATTTGGCCCTTCTGCTCTCTGTAAACTGAAAGCCTTTGGTCCTTGTTGCTTGCTTTCTTTCTCCTCCCCTCCTAAGTATTGCAAATCTGTAAAGCTCACTTAAAGAAAACTTAACAGGTACACCTCTGCAAAAAATTAGGATTAAATAGACTGTGTTTTGCCAAACACTATCCAAAAAAGTTCTAACCAAATTTATTTAGGAGCTCCTTTGACATCATCCATTTCTTGCTAGCAAGCAAGCCTAAAGAACACTTCCCAAGTATATATGAGATTTGCCGTTTGGATGCTCAGCTAAAATCATGGACTTAATTTTGAAAAGTAATGAGTACCTACACAGGCCTGCTGATTCCAGATGGCTGAAGACCTTTGATGGTCTTTGAAAGTGCAGGATGTAATAACCCACTCAACATCCCAAAAGAAGGCAGCCAACATGGATTGACATCACTGAAAATGTCTTTGTTTTTCCCTTTATTTCTAAAATCATACCAATGACACTTACCCCTCTTGGGGGGATGTATATTCCTGAGCCTTATCTTGAAAATGAAAAGAACTGCAGACAGCTATGCTAGAAGAGGACCAAGGAAGCCACAGCAGAGTTCTCCCTTAGCAACATGCAGTGTTATTGTGCATTGTATCTTGCTGTCAGTTTTACATTTCAGAACTAAGCATGACACCCCGAGCATGCCTGCTAAAGCAAATGTGAATAAAAATTCATATTACAGCAGTTCTGTTACCAGGAAACCTCTATTAACGATGTCCAATTTTGCTCCAATATACATATCTCATGCGTAAGTGTATTGCAGTCTGTATTATTTCTGTGTGTGTTTGTATGCCTGCTAAGATTTAAAGTGTATAACCATTCAATTGACACTGCATTGTAAAAGAAAGCTCTGAAAATACAATGAATGTACATAAAAATCTCTCCTGTAAGAAAGAAGAGGAAACTTCTATTTACAGTATATTGTATGCAAAGCAGATGCTGATCCTGTTTTGAATGTTTCATGGGGGTTTTGATAGCATCTAATTTGCCTGTACTATTTACAGCATCAGTAAAAATTGTTCATCATTTTACAGATGGAAAAATGTCAGAGAACCCAGTTGTATCTTTGAGATAGCAAGGAATTCTGTAAGTACAGCCCCCTCTGTACTTTCAAAGAAGTGCAACAACAACAAATCAGAAAATAAATCAGGTCCACAGACTCCTTGTGATCAGCTCTTTGGATCATATTACTTTTTGGCCTGCGATGTACATAAATTTAATACATAATGTGGGAAGGAGACTTTTGGAAAGAGCTTTAGCCTCATTTCCTCCTTATGGCCACTCCTGTTTGGGTTCTTGAGCATTTTCTGTCTTGAGGGAACTTGATCACATACTAAAAATCCTGTTGAGTTTAGTGGAAGTAAGAAGGACATTCATAGCCTCTTGCAAAATTAGGTTCTTTACATCAGTTGCATCTGGATCAGGATAGATTTCAGAGGCATGCCATAAATATAAATGTGCATGTCTCCACCAGCATACCTTATTATACTTCTCCCCTAAATATACCTCAACTGGAATGACTTTCCACATTCTGTGTTAAAAAGATATTATATTTATTTTTTTCAGGTGGTGTGTTTATTGTTAGTAGATGCAATAAAAGTTATGAGTAGATTGTAGAGAACTGTCAGATGTAGCCTGTGGTTAAAATATTTGCTATTAACTAATTTAAGAATTCAGGAAAAAAAAAAAAAAAAAAAAAAAAGAAGAGAAGGAAAAGAAATTTCAGCCGTTCCTGTTATGTGTTCAGTATAAGAAATATGAAAAATTGTCTGATACAAGTCACATATGAGAGATGTTAAAAGTCTGTCTACTGAGAAGCTGATCAGAAGTACTAAGTGAAAACGTAATTTTTTGCCCTTCTAATTAACTTGATTCTCCAGCAAGATGTCCTGGTACCTTAAGCTTCCCTTAAATCCTTCTGTGGTACTTCGTCTAAGATATCTATATATCCATACTTTTGTCACATTAGATAGGTAGGAAAGCACATTATATATATATATATATATTACTTTTTAAGAAGCTGCATATATGTCCAATATGAAATGAATAAAATAATCTGTAGCTCAAGACTAGTAGCATAATTTCAATGGCTAGGTTCCAGCTTTGTATCCAGAGCACAAAACTTCAGAGCTAAGTGATAATGGATTGTTTCCTAACAAGCATCACCCTGATCTAAATATTAAAATACATTACACACAGTGACAAACCCCCCCAAAATAAAAAGCTTCATCATGCAAGAGCCTCTCTGTCTTTGCTTCTAACTTCCACTTGTACTGTTAGTTTTCCAACTGTTCAAAGAGAAACTCTGTTTTGGTAACAGCTTGTTGAGAGAACTCCATGTTTTCCCAGTATGTACTTGAAGAAGATTAATGAGTCTTACTAACATGCCAAGTCAATCTGTTCTCTTCTGTCAATCAGCTCCCATAGAACAAGTATGTCTGTCTCATTGGCTATATTTACATGCAGACACACTGCAGAAGTTTAATTAAATCGCTCACCACAACTGATCATGAAATACATTCGAGAACACTATTTAAGAAATAATTGGGTTGGTAGGTAAGCCTCTTTCAGAAGAACTTTTTCATCAAGGGACAGCGAGGATGAAGGAAAGAAAAAACAATATGAATAATTGGACATCATAATTTTTATAACTGAATTTTGATTTCTGTTATCAAATGGTTCAGCCTATTTTAAAAATTATTCCTACTTACAGTATCCTAATTGGCTGTTGTCTAAGAGAAATAATTTACATTTAAAAGGAAATACAGGATTGCTTTTACCTTGCTGGCTAGAGGAGGCAAGAGAA